>NC_057810.1:294316260-294324135 GCF_018294505.1 Triticum aestivum | reverse complement strand
ATTCGCCGGACCCCGTGCCTCCCCTGCCTCGCCAGCAGCACCAGAAGAACCGCGGTGAGCCGCTGCATCGTTTCCCCCATGCCTCGTCGACTAATTCGCCCCGTAGCCGCTCCCTCCACCGGAGCCGAAACGCTCCGCCGCACGGGCTCGTCGCCGGTGAAGCCCCGGTGACCAAATGGCCCCGCGCGTGCGTCCGTTGCACTCTCAACGACCCGTGGAGTAACGCTAGCGTGGCAGCTAGCTCGTTTGCAAGCCGCAGCGCTAACCCCGCACCCACCCGAGCTCCGGCCGCCGCCTCGCTCGCCGTCGTTGCTGATTCCGACCACCTCAGCCCCTGCCGTTTGCACAGATGGATGCGGACGACTCCCAGCTACGCGTAGAGCCCCTCAGTCGCCGATTTGGTCGCCGAAGGAGCGTTTCTGACGCCCTCCGCCGTTGCTGGCGTCGCCGGCGACAAGCCGCGGGTCAACTCCGGCGGGTTTGACCGGGGTTTGACCCCTGACGTGTGGGCCCAGGCGCCTGCCTAATTAGTATTAGGTTAATTAGTGTTAATTAATTTAGTTAATTAGGTGAGCCACTGACATGCGGGCCCCGCCCGGCTAACTAAGTTAGTTAGGGCTAACTAACCCGGTTAGTTGACTGGGTCACTGACCAGTGGACCCCACTGGTCAGGTTTGACCTGGTCGACGCCTTTGACCTGCTGACGTCATCATGACGTCAGGCTGATGCAGTAATTGTTTTCTGGAGTTTTAAATAAATTAGAAATGATTTATTAAATTCAGAAAATGCCTAAACTTCAATAAATCATAGGAAATTAACCGTAACTCCAAATTAAATAAATTATATATGAAAAATTATCAGAAAAATTCAAGGAATCCATCTGTACCATTTTCATGCATGTTAGAACAACTTATCACTACTGTTTAGGGCAAATGAAGTAAATGGCATTTGAATAATCACATATGGAGTTTGAATTTGAATCTTGTATTCAAACCAACTTCATTTAATCTGTTGCTAGTTGCATTAGCTCAAACACATTCATTTTGCCATGTCATGATCATGCATCATATTGTGCATTGCATTGATTGTGTTCCCTTTTTGTGTTGCCGGTATTTGTCCCCTCTCGATAGACGTGATACCCGATGATGTGATCATTGACACTGATGAAGACTCAATGTTATCTTCAGAAGTGCCAGGCAAGCAAAACCCCCTTGTTCATTCCGATACAATCCTACTCTCTCGCTCCTGCTCTCTTTTAATGCATTAGGACAACACCGATTCATCTGTTACTTGCTGCGGTAGCTGAACCCCTTTATCCTCCGCATGACCTGTCATTGCCACAGTAAATAGATGAAACCCACTAGCATGAGTAGGAGTTGTTTGAGCCCTGTTGTGCCTACTCATTCATGCTTGTTTGTCATGCCTGCTACTGCTTAGAGTCGAGTCAGGTCTGATTCATCGGGGATGAATCAGAGGTGTGTGAACATGTCCTACTGTGTGTGAGCTAAGTGTGTGAACACGATTTGGTAAAGGTAGCGGTGAGAGGCCATGTAGGAGTACATGGTGGGTTGTCTCATTGCAGCCATCCTCAGGAACTGAGTTCTGTGTTTGTGATCCATGATTCAGCTACTACCATACATTGGGCCCTGAAATATGACCCCGCTCGACTTCTTATTCACCCTAGTCCTCTGTCCAGGAGTTGCAAGTAGTTTCTGGTGTTTGTAGCTTACTGGAGGCCGTGGACAGCGCTGACCGTAGGGGTGGGCTGTGATGCGGTAGGTACGTGGCACGGTGTACCGGATGCCCGTTTGGTATCTCAGGAACCCTGTTCACATCGTTTGGGGCTGTGAGCGAAACTCCGGCCGGATCTCCTCATGGATGGAACCCAAATAGGCGATAAACCTGGACTAGAGACTTGAGTGTTTAGGTAGGTCGTGGTCTACACCCACGTCGGCTTTCGCTTGAAGTCTGCCGAGCACATGTCGTGTGCAGACGCTAAGTGGTGGAAACATGTATGAAGAAGTACACCCCTGCAGGGTTAACATCATCTATTCGAATAGCCGTGTCCGCGGAAAAGGACTTCTGGGTTGCTTATATCAGTTCATAGACAAGTGAAAGTGGATACTCTAAAATACGCAAGATAAGCGTGAGTGCTATGGATGGCGTCCTCGTAGGGAGACGGGAGCGGATCCATAGTGGTGTATTGATATGGTGAATATGTGGACTCGTGTGCGCCACTTCAAAAGAGTTACTTGCAGTCGTAGTTCAGGATAGCCACCGAGTCAAAGCTGGCTTGCTGCAGTCAAACTCCACCATCCCCTTTGTTGATAATGATGCATATGTAGATAGTTCTGATGTAAGTCTTGCTGGGTACATTTGTACTCACGTTTGCCTATTTTATGTTTTTGCAGAGAGACTTCAGTCTCACTAGTAGTTCCACGTGGACTTCGACGTTTAGCTTGATACCTCAGCTACGATCTTGTGCCCTTGGCAGGATCTGATAGATAGTCAGGCTTCTCAGCCTTTTTCATTTATAGATGTCTGTACTCAGACATGATAGCTTCCGCTTGTGCTTTGACTTGTATGCTCTGATTGTTGGGTCGTGAGACCCATGTTTGTAATGTCTCGCTCCTTGGAGCCTATTGATTAAAATATTTGAGTCGTAGAGTCATGTTGTGATGCCATGTTGTAGTTGCACATATCGAGCATATTGTGTGTATGTTATTGAAATGCTTGGTATGTGTGGGATCTGACAACCTAGTTGTTTATCCTTGGTAGCCTCTCTTACCGGGAAATGTCTCCTAGTGTTTCCACCGAGCCATGGTAGCGTGCTACTGCTCCGGAACACTTAGGCTGGCCGGCATGTGTCCTTCTTCGTTCCTGTGTCTGTCCCTTCGGGGAAATGTCACGCGATGAATACCGGAGTCCTGTTAGCCCGCTACAGCCCGGTTTACCGGAGTCCTGCTAGCCCAGTGCTACAGCCTGGATTCACTCGCTGATGACCGACACGTTCGATGCTGGGTCATGGATGCCTGTCCCTGTAAGTCTGTGCCACTTTGGGTTTACGACTAGTCATGTCAGCCCGGGCTCCTTATCATATGGATGCTAGCGACACTATCATATACGTGAGCCAAAAGGCGCAAACGGTCCCGGGCAAAGGTAAGGCGACACCCGTGGGGATACCGTGCGTGAGGCCGCAAAGTGATACGAGGTGTTACCGGCTAGATCAATGTGACATCGAGTCGGGGTGCTGACAGCGTTGGTATCAGAGCTTGACTGCCTGTAGGATTACCAAGCCAAACTGGTCGAAGTTGAGTCTAGAAATTCTTTAGTTATATAAGGGAATTGATTGTGGGATGGAACGTAAGGCTCTTTTTACTCCTTATACCTCATGGCCTTCTGATCTGAGTCATCATCTTCTCTTCTACGGGGATTAAGAACTAGGCTATCTCTTCTTTCCATTAGGATCACGTGTTACTAATCCGTAGACTTATAAGATTGTTGATTCAAGCCTCAGTTCAGCTCCTACTACTTCCATATGTTAACTGTTGATCTCGAAACCTTGATATTGTGCTTCTGAGTGGTTATGCCACCATTTTTGTGAATGTCTCAAATCTTTTCTGAGCATTTACAGCCGTTATGCTGTCCGAGTCATCCCAGGTTTCTAAGTAGTCCAATGCATTTGCAAATCCTTTCTTCCCGTTTCAATGTTCCTTTATGCCAGCTCAATCACACTAATCGGTGAGTTGAGGTACTTTGTTACCTCGGCGTATATGTTGGAGATATTATTATGACCCTAGGTGTTTTAGGGAGTCACCTAGTAATCTAGCAATGATTTGTGATCCCAGTGTGATGATTCTGGCTTTTATTCTCGAAAGCATCCCGTGATGCTACCTAGTAATAGGTATTCTGTTCCTGGGTTCTTGAACCCGAGATTCACTCTACCTACTTCATGTTGATAGCAATTGCTAGTGCCTTTAGGATATTAGTAACCTTTACGATAGTCCTTGAAGTCCGTGGTATCTTCTTCTTCCAAATACCATGAACTACTTATGGCAGATGTTTATTGGATCAAAAAAAAATCACAATTAGAGTACTCTTGAGGAGTTCTCCATTCATAAATCGTGACTCCGCCAGTTCTACCTTTCTGCATGGGTTATCCGGAAGAAATATGTTGAACTTGGTTCGACATACTAATCTATGCATCCACAACTCAGAAAATTATATGTTCCTTTGAGTTGTTCTCCTTAGTTGCATTCTGACCCTCGCCTATCAATTGATAGTCAAGAGTATGCGTGCATTCGTTTATCGATGCCTATTACTCTTGTGGTCCGTCAAGCCATTCTGTCCTGAATGACTTGGAGAAACAAACTCCAGTACCTCATCCATATCTAGGATTGGGTCAAAGTAGTTGTATTCCGCAGATCAAATGCCAATCCAGCTTTTGGTTCTGTTCTACCTTGGAGTATTACCCCCTTTATGTCAGAATTGTCATGAGAACTGCACCAACTCTCATGAATTTTGACGTAGTGATACTTCTCACCATCATTAGTCATTCCTCGGCCCTCGTGTTGATGCAACCGGAATACCGACAAATGAATTGTGATGTGTGAAATCAATACTCCCAGCAACTTCGTTGCTTGGTAGTTAAAGGATAATAGTTTCATTCTTAGCGTGTTGGTTTTTGAATCATACTTCTAAGACTGATCGTGCTACCTAGTCCTTATTTCGGTGCACCCTTCGATTGATGAGCTAGGATCTTGTCAAGTCCTCACTCATTTGATCATATCGTCTTGCCCTCAAAAGCAAGATTGTTCTCGAGCCTAGTAACATACCGGTGGTTCGTGATTTTCCGAATATCTTCTCAGAAGTATTACCAGGGTGTCACCTGACCGCTATGTTGAACTCGTGATCTAGTTGGTTTTTTTTTGTGAACCATCCTTCTCCAAGAATCTGTGTTGGATATCCCTGAGCTAGTTGGTTAAGTTAGACAACGACTTGGAGAGTTGGAAGATAAAAGCTTGCCTGACTTAGTTCGTTCCAAAAGGATATTCTTGTGTAGTGTGTGTTGAAGAAAGATGATATCTTCATCGATTGGTCCCTGTGATCAGTTGCTGGACCTATCGTCTTATCAATCCTTTGATTTGAGTGTGGGCTATCGTCAAATCAAGTCAGAACCAACGATGTTCGTAATGTTGTCTTCCTCGTGGTTGATCCCTCGAGCATACACCATTATATCTTTTGGGTCTGACCAATACTATCACCGTGTTCACACGATGGTGGAAGTCCAGTGATATGGAAATTCCGATGAGTTGTTGTTGAGTCCATTGACAACATCCTTATCTCCTCCATGATGTTGTTGAACATTAAGTTAGTGTTGGAAACTTTTGAAAGCATCTTCTTCATGCTAGCTCATGAAGTACTTGTTTGATGAAAGGAGTGACTTCCTTTGATTCACGTGCATTTCGATGTAAGTTGCCGTCGTGAATTCGAGAAAGTTTGTTTTTGCTCCTCTGGAATAATCCCAAGTCGGTCATGCACGTGCGAAGAATTCTGTGGTCTGTTAGACTGATCATCTTCATTCCATATGTATATCCTAGCACACCAAGCCACTGATTGACTTGTTCAAGGAAAAGAAGTCTATGCTTGGGATCTAATCCATGGACTTGCATAAAGACGTCGATATCCTCGATGATGGCTCCCAACCAGAACTCGGTAGTGTTTTATTGTAAGACTACCATGTGGGCATGCTTGTCTGGAACAATGTGTTCACATGTTTGTAGCAGAACCAGCTCATGTTTTGGAGCCTGCTATCGTAGTTCATTTCCTGAGAATCTCGCAATGTCATCTCGCCGATTTGTGTTGCAAACTTTCATTTTTCTTCCTAGACCCGATGAGTCTGGAATATCCTGACACCAACCAGATCTGAGTCTCAGGCAGATATGATGGTTGGAATATTTCCCAAGAACTATAATATTGGTCCCTCGATAACTGGTAAGGTGGATGTCGTGGCCAACACACCCAGCCGGAAGACCTATTATTGTAGTATCTTGTTTGAGGAAGTTGGCCACCTCCCCATAAGGATTTCGTAGGATTTACCTCCGTAACTGTTCCTTATGGATTCTATTGCTCCCGAAGTCCGACCTTTACTTGATGTTCTAGTTATCAAACCATATCTATGAATGGGTTACACTAGCACGTCATGGAGAACATTAGAAGCGGAGTGCTAAATGTCTCTCGGTCGATCATCCAGATTTTATTTCCTTGGCCTCGCTAAGGTGAAATCTGAGAAAGTGTTATCTTCCTTTGCATCTGCATCATCCATCATCATTCGTCATGGTAGTATGTTGTGTTGCCAGGATTCTTGACACGGATGTTGGTAAAACCTTGATGAATATGGAAATGCTCAAGTTCTTGAGAGCACGCACAAGCGCTAGGTGTTATCATCGGCACTAACTGGGTTTGCTCTCAGTTTTCTCGTCGGTTATGCTATGATCTTTTCAAACAGTGAATTCACTCTCTGTTGTTGGGTTTTTCCCCAGTTACCAGAATCATTCCCAGCATTTGCATTTTGTTCCTAGCTTGCACCGCCAATGTGCCATTCTACCATGGGTCTCTTCCATCTCCGGTGATAAGCAAATTCATCCATTACGTTGTCTTCAACAAGGTAATCCACATCATCCAAGTCCCGGTATGCCATTCTACCGACCCCCTACAAACGATCGCTTGAGAATTGCCTTAGGCTGGCCTATAGAGTTTCATTGATCTTTGAATCAAAAGTAATTCTTTTTGCCACTTAAGGGGATATCTCTACGAGTCACCTTCCCTAAGGTGTATCGTTATGGTATCATGGCAACTCAACTCCTCGCTACGTTGACAATCGTTTACCACCTTCTTAAGTGTGGAATTGTTGTCCACCTAGTGAACCTTCGTCATCCGTTTCTTTCCACCCCTCTTGATGTGTATCTCGTGTCTCAACCCGAGAGATGGTCCTATGTCTCATTCCGTGAGTTGTTCGATCTTCGAGAAGATCGACCCCTCTAGAGTCTCCTTCTTCCCTCCATGTCATGTTGACAGGATTTCTCAGAGCAAGACTTCAAGACGATGATGGTGATCGAATCAACGTTCCTTTGAAGTGCAACCTGGATCGTGAAGATTGTACTAGTTTGCGTTTCCCCTTCATCCTACCCTACGCTTGAATCTCGAGACGAGATTCTTGTTTAGTGGGGGTGAGTTGTCACATCCCTAGCTGCTGGTAGTGCTCTAGGCTAGCTCATGTGTGCATCATATTTAAATTCTGAAAATTTGAACTGAGGGAATTATTGGAAGCCTCAAAACCCTAAATAAAAGAGGGGCAAAAACCCTAGAAATCTTATTCATTGCTCCAAATGGCTCTTCTAAAATGTTTGATAATTTTTGGTAAGGGTTCTGGTCCCAACCAAAATATTGAACATTTTTAAGGATTTATTTTTGGGACTTTGAATTTAAATCATAGCTATTTGAATTGGACTTATATCTACTGTTAAATAAATATAGGTCCAATAATTCTGAAATATTTTTGTGGAGCATTGTTTTAATTCTTTTAGCTCCTAAAAATATTGTCAGAAGCAAAATAAATTTAATTGGTTTCAAAACCAAATTCAAAACCAACCTGCAAAATAGAAAAACTGAAATAATTAGAAACAAACAAAACAGAAGAGAGAAGCCCAGCTTACCTGGGCCACTTACCTGTAGCCGGCCCAGCTCCTCCCGCTGGCCCAGCCCACCTCCTCCCCCCCCTTGTCCTCTTCTTCCTCTGCCAGTAGGCAGAGGCGAGGCGTGGCGCGCGCCCGAAGAGCGCCGGCCACCTCCTGCTTCGCCGTGGCAGCCTCCCTG
>NC_057810.1:294302654-294313049 GCF_018294505.1 Triticum aestivum | reverse complement strand
TAATATATTTCCAATGCAAATATTTATGCATTAATTCCAAATGCCCAAAATAAATGTCCATGAGCCACTAAAAATATTGGTTTGATTTTTATCTCTGTCCAATATTTTCAGAGAGCAACATGAGCATTTTCTTGGATCCTTTTGGAGAAATTTTTATTTGGGTCATTTTCAAAATGATTCTGAGGGTTTCACAGATCCCCATTTCAAGTTTCTGATGAAAGAGTAAACATGATGCAACACTCTAATGCATGGCTAACTAGGATGTGACAACTCACCCCCACTCAAAAGAATCTCGTCCCGAGATTTGGGTTCCTCCAGGAAGAAGGCGGGATATTCAAGTCGAAGACGATCCTCCCTTTCCCAAGTTGCTTCATCCTCAGAATGGTGCGACCATTGAACCTTGAGAAACTTGATATTATGACGTCGCGTGGTACGTTCGGCTTGATCGAGGATACGAATGGGGTACTCTCGATATGTAAGATCATCTTGGAGATCAAGCGTTTCGTGGTCCACTCCACGGATAGGATCCGAGAAGCAACGCCTGAGTTGAGAAACGTGGAAGACATCGTGAACTCTGGAGAGGTGCAGAGGTAGTTCCAACTGGTAGGCAACTTCTCCTCGTTTGGCGAGAATGCGAAAAGGTCCAATGTAACGAGGAGCCAATTTGCCTTTGATACCGAAACGATGGGTTCCCTTCAGAGGGGTGACCCGAAGATAAGCCTTCTCGTCAACCTCGAAAGTCATAGCCTTATGTTTTCGGTCATAATGACTCTTTTGACGAGATTGGGCTGTTTTCAACTTTTCACGAACGATACGAACTTGTTCTTCTGCTTCCTGAATCATATCCGGGCCAAAGAATTGTCTTTCCCCGGTCTCTGACCAGTTAAGGGGTGTTCGACATCGTCGTCCATAGAGAACTTCAAAAGGGGCTTTACCCAAGCTGGATTGATAGCTGTTGTTGTAAGCGAATTCGGCAAATGGAAGACACTTCTCCCAGTCCATTCCGAAAGAGATAACAGAGGCTCGAAGCATGTCTTCTAGAATCTGATTGACGCGTTCCACTTGACCACTCGACTGAGGGTGGAAAGCGGTGCTAAAGGAGAGACGAGTCCCCATAGCATTTTGGAAACTTTCCCCAAATCGAGAGGTGAAAAGACTTCCTCGATCCGAGTTAATTTCCAAAGGAACACCATGGAGAGACACTATTCGGGAGATGTACAAATCTGCCAGCTGACTAGCGGTTATACTCTCACGAACAGGTAAGAAATGAGCTACTTTGGAAAGACGATCGACCACGACGAAAATAGCATTATTCCCTCTCTTGGTCCTGGGAAACCCGGTAATGAAATCCATACAAATTTTATCCCATTTCCATTCAGGAATAGCTAAGGGTTGAAGGGTGCCAGCAGGCCGTTGGTGCTCTGCTTTTACACGACGACAGACGTCGCAATTTGCAATATACTGAGCAATTTCTCTCTTCATCCTAGTCCACCAGAACCTCTGGCGTAGGTCCTGATACATTTTAGTGCTACCGGGATGAATGGTGAGAGGAGATTCATGAGCTTCCTTAAGGATCAACTGCCGCAGATGCTGGTTCTTGGGAACCACTAGACGGTTCTCAAAGTACACAACACCATGATCATTTGTGGAGAAACAACTAGCACCTCCGCTAGCAATGTTCTCTTTGATTTTAGATATTCCCTTATCTCGCTTTTGGGCAGCGATGATTTGATCCGTAAGAGTAGGTTTTGCTACCAAGGTGGAAAGAAAACCTTGAGGTACAATGTGAAGGTTAAGCTTCCGAAATTCCTCATGGAGAAGCGGTTGACTTTGTTGTAACATCAGGTTGTTACAATAAGATTTACGACTTAGCGCATCAGCCATGACGTTGGCTTTCCCTGGGGTGTAGGTTATTCCTAAGTCGAAGTCTGTGATCAATTCAACCCAACGTCTCTGCCTGAGATTCAAATCCGGTTGGGTGAAAATATACTTCAGACTTTGGTGATCAGTGAATATTTCGCAACGATTACCGAGGAGGTAATGTCGCTAGGTCTTAAGTGCATAGACTACGGCTGCAAGCTCTAGATCATGGGTAGGATAATTCTCCTCATGTGGGTGCAATTGCCGTGAAGCGTAAGCAATTACGTGTCGATCTTGCATAAGAATGCAACCTAGTCCTTGTCGCGAGGCGTCGCAGTAGATAACAAAGTCCTTGGAGAAGTCTGGCGGTACCAGCACGGGAGCAGAGGTCAAGCGTCTTTTCAGTTCCTGAAAGCTGTGCTCACATTGTGGAGTCCATTCGAACTTCTTATCTTTCTTGAGAAGTTCGGTTAGAGGTTTAGCAACCTTGGAGAAGTTCTCGACAAAGCGACGACAATAGCTCGCTAAGCCTAGAAAACTCTGAACTTGCTTGACCGATTCAGGCGGAGTCCAATTAAGGACGGCTTGAACTCGCTCAGGGTTAACAGCAATACCTTTACCAGATATTACATGACCCAGATAGGTCACTTCCGACAACCAGAATTCACATTTTGAAAATTTGGCATAAAGGCGATGCTCTCGAAGTTTCTTCAACACTAGCCTTAAATGTTCGGCATGTTCTTCCTCGTTCTTGGAGTAGATGAGTATATCATCGAGATAAACTACGACGAATTTATCCAAATACTCCATGAAGATTGAGTTCATTAACCGAGAAAAGGTGGCTGGAGCGTTGGTTAAACCGAAGGACATGACGGTGTACTCGTATTGGCCATAACGAGTAACAAAGGCCGTTTTAGGAATGTCCCCGTTTCTGATTTTGATTTGATGGTAGCCCAACCTCAAATCCATCTTGGAGAAGACTGAGGATCCAGCGAGCTGATCATACAGATCGTTGATCCTGGGAAGTGGATATTTGTTCTTGATTGTGACCAAATTGACAGGTCGGTAATCTACAACCATCCGGTCCGTACCATCCTTCTTCTTGATGAATAGGACGGGGCAAGCCCATGGAGATGAACTAGGGCGGATGAAACCCTTTTTCAAGGACTCATCGAGTTGTTTCTTAAGCTCGGCTAGTTCTAGTGGTGCCATCTTATAGGGTCTTCTAGCAATCGGAACGGTTCCGGGGATGAGGTCGATTGCGAACTCAACATCCCTGTCAGGTGGAACACCTGGCAATTCCTCTGGAAAGACATCCGGGAAGTCACAGACTACCGGCACGTCCTCAAGGTCTGGCAAGGGGCTGGCGTTAAGAGAATATAATTGTCGCTTGGCTATTCGGGTCAAGACATTGACTATCTTCCCCGAAGGATGGGTGAGTTGAACAGTCCTAGAGAAGCAATCAATTTTGGCTTGATGAGCTGACATCCAGTCCATACCCAAAATGATATTAATATCTGAAGATTTAAGGGCTATCAAAGATGCGAGAAAAACAAGTCTGTCGACTTGGATTTCATTTCCATGGCTTACTCTAGAGGTTTGCCATTTGGATCCCGGAGTTTGAATTACCATAGAGGTTGGCATATCACCGAATGCGACGTTATGAAAGCGAGCATAGTTTTCAGATATAAAAGAATGAGAAGCTCCTGTATCGAAAAGAACAGATGCCGGGTGGCAATTAACAAGAAGCGTACCGAGAACGACGTTGGGATCCTCTTGAGCTTCTTCGGCAAAGATACAGTTGACATGGCCACGTGAAGCGGCGACCGGCTTGGCGTGGAATATTTTTCCTGTCGGCTTGCCACGGCCAACAGCTTTAGCAGACTGGTTGGGGTTGGTCTGGGGACACTCACGCATATAGTGACCAGATTCCCCACATTTGAAACAAGTCACGGAACTGGTACGTGGAGGAGCATTGTTGGTTGGACCCCCATAGGGCTTGGCCGGTGCAGACTGTTGAACAGGGCGAGGCGCCTGGAAAGATGGCCTCGGTGTGAACCTGGGTGGCAGGGCGGTGTTGGGCACCCACACGCGGCGCTTCTGAGGACCAGCACCGGATGAGGAACCCATGTCACGGCCATGCTTGCATGTTGCGTCATAGTCAGTCTGACCAGTTTCAGCACTGATGGCTTTGTTGACAAGTTTCTGAAAAGATGTGCACTCATGCAGACGGAGGTCGCGGCGAAGCTCAGGACTAAGTCCCTTACGGAACCTTGCTTGCTTCTTGGCGTCAGTAGACACTTCCTCAGTTGCATATCGGGCGAGATTACCAAACTCCCTGCTATAGGCATCCACAGAAAGTCGGCCTTGGGTGAAACTGCAAAATTCTTCACGTTTACGGTCCATGAGACCCTCCGTAATGTGATGTTCACGGAAAGCCTCGCTGAACTCAGCCCAAGTAGTGACATGGCCCGCTGGGCGCATAGCTCCATAATTCTCCCACCATAGACTGGCGGGGCCTTCAAGATGATATGCAGCAAACGTGACCTTGTCAGCCTCCGCTACCAGCGCGGAACGCAGTTTGTGAGAGATACTGCGAAGCCAGTCATCAGCGTCGAGAGGCTCGACGGAGTGGTGGAACGTGGGTGGATGTAATTTGATAAAATCACTGAGTGACACCACGTTAGCCCTCTGATGGTGTGCTGTATTATGTTCAATACGCTCCAACAAACGGTTTGTCTCCCGCTTGTTTCTCTCAGCTTCCATCATAACCTCGGCTAGTGAAGGAGGATGAGGCAGATTTGCATACCTGGCTTCACTGCCTTCGGCCTGCTCTTGGGAAGCAGGGTTAGTGCGCGTGTTGACCATCCTAGGTAAACAAGACAATGATTTAGTCAGGATGGTAAAATTCCGACATAGGATACATAATGTAAGGAATAACTCGGAATGCAAGATGATCATCCGTATGACATGGTAGATACAGAAACTGCTTCTTTTATTCCATCGTCATACACACCATACAGGGTTTAGTACAAGACCAAACAAAGTACTATTACGGTGACAAGAGGATTACATCTCATCGAAGGCATCCCAAGCTCCTATACATTATTTTTCTACACCTCCGGAAAGAGTACAAACTAGGTCATATCCCACGAGTCACGCAGGACGATAGACGACACGGCTAGTGCGAACTAGTGATACTACCACTAACTCAGACCGATCCGTAGTAGTCCTCGTAGAAGTCGCCTCCATAGCCTGGAAGTTCAACATGATCATCCGGAAACAGACGATCTCGCGGAGCTTGTGGACCATAGGGGCTAGGATGAGGCCTTGGACCAACAAACGGTGGCCTGCGGGGACCGCGAGGTGGGGTGATGCCTCCTACATCACGCCAAACCATTACGTCCGGCAGAGCAGATCTCACAGGATAGAGATCGCGCATATCTGAATATCCAGCTTGCACCGCCGGTGCGAACCGAGTCAAAGTAGCCCAGTGGTCAGCACGGGTATTGAAAAGCTCTAACCTTAAGGCCCGATTTTCACGGTCCTTATCCTCGAGCATCTTAGCAGTGGTGCGAGTCCGTGAATCCTCCTGAGTGGGGTCAGCATAGATAGCCTGGAGATATCCTTGTGCTCCCGGAAGTGATCCTGGCATATACCGGAAATCAGAGTCCCGAAATAAACCAGATCTGACTCGCATAATGGTCATCATAGAGTAGGCGGCGTCCTGCACAGCCATCTCAATAGTAACCCCGAGTCCATAGGAGCAGTGAAGAGGCTCGGTGGATCCAGGATAAGATGGAAATATCCTGACAATGCAGAGATACTGGCTTTGATTAAAATCTCGGAATTGCTCTTCGACCGTGTACTCGGGATACCAGCGGTATCCAGCCTCAGTCATTACCCTGACCAACTTAGCAGTATGGCCGGGTACATCTAGACAGCGAGTCAGGCGAACCACTTGATTGAGGTCGCGAGTGGCCATCTGAAAGCACAATCATAATGCAAAGGCATTAGAATTTCTAGCAAAATTTCGGCAGCATAACAGCTGTAAATGCTCAAAAAGGATTTTGAGACATTTGACAAAGGATTTCGTACACACTCAACATCACCATATCAAAGTTCTGAAACCATTCTGGCAACATAATGTGGTAGTAGAACTGAACTAGGCTTGTAACCATCCAACTTATAAGGTACTACTGATTAGTAACACGTGATCCTGACAGAGAGAATAGATCCTAATTCCTTAACCCCCGGTGGAAGAATGGACTGACTCAGATCAGAAAGTCATAAGGTATAAGGGGTAAAAAGAGCCTTACGTTCCAACCCACAAACAATTCCCCTACATATAACTAAAGAATTTCTAGACTCAACATCGACCAGTTTGGCTTGGAGAACCTACAGGCAGTCCGGCTCTGATGCCAATGCTGTCAGGACCCCGACTCGATGTCACATCGATCTAGCTGGTAACACCTCATATCACTTTGCGGCCTCACGCACGGTATCCCCACGGGTGTCGTCTTACCTTTTCCCGGGACCATTTGCGCCTTTTGGCTCACGTATATGATAGTGTCGCTAGCATCCATATGATAAGGAGCCCGGGCTGACATGACTAGTCGTAAACCCAAAGTGGCACAGACTTATAGGGACAGGCATCCATGACCCAGCTTCGAACGTGTCGGTCATCAGCAAGTGGGTCCGGGCTGTAGCACTGGGCTAGCAGGACTCCGGTAAACCGGGCTGTAGCGGGCTAACAGGACTCCGGTACTCAAAGCGTGACATTTCCCCGAAGGGACAGACACAGGAACGAAGAAGGACACATGCCGGCCAGCCTAAGTGTTCCAGAGCAGTAGCAAGCTACCATGGCTCAGCGGTAACACTAGGAGACATTTCCCGGTAAGAGAGGCTACTAAAGATAAACAACTAGATCGTCAGATCCCACACATACCAAGCATTTCAATCATACACACAATATGCTCGATATGCGCAAATACAACGAAGCATCACAACATGACTCTACGACACAAGTACTTTATTTAAGGCTCAGGGAGCCATACATATCATACACAAAGGTACGGGTCTCATGACCCAACATACAAGTCATACAGTCATACAAACCAGCAGCGGAAGTAACTTGTCTGAGTACAGACAACTAGTAAAATAAAAGAGGCTTGGAAAGCCTAGCTATACTACGTGGTCCTTCACAAGCTCAGGGTCACCACCTGGGTCTTTAGCCTACTCGTTGATGTCAACGTCTACATAGAACCCATCAGAAGGGGTTGCAGCGTCTTCTGTAAAAATGTAGATTATAGCAACATGAGTACAAAGGTACCCAGCAAGACTTACATCAGATCCTACATACATGCATAGTATCAAGAAGGGTTGGTGGAGTTATTGCAGCAAGCCAGCTTTGACTCTTGGCTAGGCTATCCTACGATACTCCAACTTGAAATGGTTTTGCGCACACGAGTCCACTACTCACCACTTCAATACACTACCGAGGATCCACCTCCGTCTTCCTACGAAAGAGCCATCCTCGGCACTCACACTTATCTTGAGGCTTTTAGTAGTTTCCATTTACTTGTCTATGAACTGTATAGGCAACCAAGTAGTCCTTTACCGCGGACGCGGCTATTCGAATAGATCATGTTAACCCTGCAGGGGTGTACTTCTTCATACACGCTCTCACCACTTACCGTCGCTTACACGACATGTACTCGGCAACCTTCAAGCGGAAGCCCAACGTGGGTGTCGGCCACGACCTACCTAATCACCTAAGCCTCCAGTCCAGGTTTATCGCCTATTCGGGTTCCATCCGCAGGGAGTCCGGCCGAGGTTTCCCATACGGCCCCGAACGATGTGAACAGGGTTCCCGAGATACCTAACGGGTATTCGGTACACCGTGCCACGTACCTACCGCATCACAGCCCACCCCTACGGTCAGCGCTGTCCACGGCCTCCAGTAGGCTACAAACACCAAAAACTACTTGCAACTCCTGGACGGAGAACTAGGGTGAATAAGAAGCCGAGAGGGTCCATTGGTTTCGGGCCCAATGCATGGTAGTAGCTGATTCTTAAATCACACATACAGATCTCAGTGCTTAAGGTCGGCTTCAATGAAACAACCCACCATGTACTCCTACATGGCCTCTCATCGATACCTTTACCAAATCGTGTTCACCACACCACTCTCATTACCGACATAATCATTTCACTCTAGCCCATCACCCAGATGAACTAGACCTGACACAACTCTAAGCATAGCAGGCATAGCAAGGTAGGAACAACACATACATATGGCTCAATCAACTCCTACACATGCTAGTGGGTTTCATCTAGTTACTGTGGCAATGACAGGTCATGCAGAGGAAATGGGTTCAACTACCGTAGCACACAGCAGTTTGAATCGCGTTGTCTTAATGCAGTAAAAGAGAGCAGGAGCGAGAACATGGGATTGTATCGATATGATCAAATGGTTGGTTGCTTGCCTGATGGTTCGTTGCACGGATACGGTTCTTCGTTAGGGTAATCACGGTACTCCTCGGGGACAGATCCTGTCGCAAAGGACACCGATACACAAACATCACCAAACAATATGCAACAATATGATGCATGCATGAAACATGGCAATATGAGTGTGTTGGGCTAATGCAACTAAAACCAGATGTGTTTGAACAAATTTGAATCAAAGATTCAAATTCCAAATTCAAATATGGCCTTTTAAAGTGCTTTTCCTTGTTCTGATTAAAACATCAATTTAACTTGTTTGATCATGCATGAAAATAGTACAGATGGATAGATTGGATTTTTCTGATCATTTTTCATATATAATTTGTCCAATTTGGAATTACAGAATAAAATTTATGAATTTTTGAAGTTTAATTAATATTCTGGAATTTCCTGATTTAATTTAAATCCAGAAATATAATTACTGTGTCAGCATGACGTCAGCATGACGTCAGTGGTCAACTGTGGCTGGTTGAAGTCAAACCTGACGTGTGGGGGCCACACGTCAGTGACAGGGGGGGTTAAACAGATTTAAATTAATCCTAATTACTTAATTAGTGGCACTGGGGCCCACTGTCAGTGTCAGGGGGGGTTGACTAACAGTAGTTAGCGCTAACCTAACCACCTGGCCGACAGGGCCCACGCGTCAGTGACCCTGGGGGGTCAAACCCCAGGTCGGTCAAGTCAAACCCCACCGGCGACATGACGCCGGCGAGATCCGAGACGGCGGCGAGAGTGCTTTTTGCCATTCCGGCGACCAAATGGACGGCGGAAGGCATCTACGTGTTGCTGAGGCTGAGCCGCGTCTATTGGTGGTGGTGGTTGGGCTCGAGGTGGCCGGAGTTGACGGCGGCGAGCTCGGCTGCGGTGGCCGGAGTTCGGGTGCGGTCGGGATCAGTGTTGCAGGGGGTTTGGGGAGGCGTTGGTGCGTTCTACGTGCTCCTCGTGATGTGTGGAGCACGATGGCGAGCTCGGTTGGGCGCTACGGCGACCGTGGCCACGACGGCGACATCGCCGGCGGCGTGGAGCTTTCGGTCGAGGTGGAGCTAGGGCCTAGAGGTCGGGAGAGACCAGGGAAGAAGGGGGAATCGCTCCGGGGGCTCACCGCGGTTGCAGTGGGCGTCGAAGCAGGCTCGGGGACGCGCCGGAGACGACGAATTTGACGGCGACGGTGGTCGGAGTCCGAAGAGGGGAACGGCGACGTGGCGGCGATGTAGGGCTTCCGGGGACCCGTGGAGCGGTGGGGAGGAAGAGGGAGTTGTGGCGGAGCTTCTGAGCTAATCGGGGGAGCGAGGGGTGGTCGGAGGCGGTGGCTATGGCGAACGGCGGCGACGGTCATGTTCGGCCGAGCGAGAGAGAGAGCGAGAGAGAGGAAGGAGAGAGCCAGGGAGAGTGAGAGAGAGCAGGGGGAGAGGCGTGGCGTCGTCCAGGGCGTCGAGCGAGGAGGGGAGGCCAGGCAAGCAGGCGAGCAGGTGGCGTGGCGCGGTGGCGCGCGCGCGCGCGCCGGCCACACTCCCCTCCCTCTGTCTGGACGAAGACGACAGAGGAGGGAGGTGGGCTGGGCTGGCTGGGCCAGCCAGCTGGCTGGGCCGCACAGTGGAGGAGCCCAGGTAGGTTTTTCCCCCTTTCTTTTCTGTTTTCTGTTTTTATTTAATATATCTGCAACTTTGTTGAATTAAATAAAATACCTAGACAACTCCAAAAATCACCAAACTACTCCTGGTCCATAGTTGGATTATTTCCAACATGAAACATTTTAGTTTGGAGATATTTGAGCATTTAAATATTTTATATAATTTTAAATGCCCAAATTCAAATAGTTATGATTTAATTCAAAAACCCTAGGATGGCCTAGGAAAATGTGCACCACTTTTGCAGAGGTTCTGAACCAAGACAAAAATGATGGGCATTTTAGAAGGGCATTTCAGGTTCATTGAAAATTATTTTAGTAAACCCTAGTTGGTTTCAGAGGGGACTGGGGGTTCTGTCATCCCCATTTCAGGTTTCTGCTGAAAGAGTAAACATGAT
>NC_057810.1:294297753-294302644 GCF_018294505.1 Triticum aestivum | reverse complement strand
CGCTGGGCGCATAGCTCCATAATTCTCCCACCATAGACTGGCGGGGCCTTCAAGATGATATGCGGCAAAGGTGACCTTGTCAGCCTCCGCTACCAGCGCGGAACGCAGCTTGTGAGAAATACTGCGAAGCCAGTCATCAGCGTCGAGAGGCTCGACGGAGTGGTGGAACGTGGGTGGATGCAATTTGATAAAATCACTAAGTGACACCACGTTAGCCCTCTGATGGTGTGCTGTATTCTGTTCAATACGCTCCAACAAACGGTTTGTCTCCCGCTTGTTTCTCTCAGCTTCCATCATCACCTCGGCTAGTGAAGGAGGATGAGGCAGATTTTCATTCCTGGCTTCACTGCCTTCGGCCTGCTCTTGAGAAGCAGGGTTGGCGCGCGTGTTGACCATCCTAGGTAAACAAGACAAAGATTTAGTCAGAATGATAAAATTCCGACATAGGAATACATAATGTGAGGAATAACTCGGAATGCAAGATGATCATCCGTATGACATGGTAGATACAGAAACTGCTTCTTTTATTCCATCGTCATACACACCATACAAGGTTTAGTACAAGACCAAACGAAGTACTATTACGGTGAAAAGGGATTACATCTCATCGGAGGCATTCCAAACTCCTATACATTATTTTTCTACAACTCCGGAAAGAGTACAAACTAGGTCATATCCCACGAGTCACGCGGAACGATAGATGACACAGCTAGTGCAAACTAGGGATACTACCCCTAACTCAGACCGATCCGTAGTAGTCCTCATAAAAGTCACCTCCATAGCCTGGAAGCTCAACATGTTCATCCGGAAACAGATGATCTCGCGGAGCTTGTGGACCATAGGGGCTAGGATGAGGCCTTGGACCAACAAACGGTGGCCTGCGGGGACCGCGAGGTGGGGTGATGCCTCCTACATCACGCCAAACCATCACGTCAGGCAGAGCAGATCTCACAGGATAGAGATCGCGCATATCTGAGAATCCAGCTTGCACCGCCGGTGCGAACCGAGTCAAAGTGGCCCAGTGGTCAGCACGGGTATTGAAGAGCTCTAACCTTAAGGCCCGATTTTCACGATCCTTAACCTCGAGCATCTCAGCAGTGGTGCGAGTTCGTGAATCCTCCTGAGTGGAATCAGCATAAATAGCTTGGAGATATCCTTGTGCTCCCGGAAGTGATCCTGGCATATACCGGAAATCAGAGTCCCGAAATAAACCAGATCTGACTCGCATAATGGTCATCATGGAGTAGGCGGCATCCTGCACAGCCATCTCAATAGTAACCCCGAGTCCATAGGAGCAGTGAAGAGGCTCAGTGGATCCAGGATAAGATGGAAATATCCTGACAGTGCAGAGATACTGGCTTTGATTGAAGTCCCGGAATTGCTCTTCGACCGTGTACTCAGGATACCAGCGGTATCCAGCCTCAGTCATTACCCTGACCAACTTAGCAGTATGGCCGGGTACATCTAGGCATCGAGTCAGGCGAACCACTTGATTGAGGTCGCGAGTGGCCATCTGAAAGCATAATCATAATGCAAAGGCATTAGAATTTCTAGCAAAATTTCGACAGCATAACAGCTGTAAATGCTCAAAAAGGATTTTGAGACATTTGACAAAGGATTTCGTACACACTCAACATCATCATATCAAAGTTCTGAAACCATGTTGGCAACACAATGTGGTAGTAGAACTGAACTAGGCTTGTAACCATCAAACTTATAAGGTACTACTGATTAGTAACACGTGATCCTGATAGAGAGAACAGATCCTAATTCCTTAACCCCCGGTGGAAGAATGGACTGACTCAGATCAGAAAGTCATAAGGTATAAGGAGTAAAAAGAGCCTTACGTTCCAACCCACAAACAATTCCCCTACATATAACTAAAGAATTTCTAGACTCAACATCGACCAGTTTGGCTTGGAGAACCTACAGGCAGTCCGGCTCTGATGCCAACGCTGTCAGGACCCCGACTCGATGTCACATCGATCTAGCTGGTAACACCTCATATCACTTTGCGGCCTCACGCACGGTATCCCCACGGGTGTCGTCTTACCTTTTCCCGGGACCGTTTGCGCCTTTTGGCTCACGTATATGATAGTGTCGCTAGCATCCATATGATAAAGAGCCCGGGCTGACATGACTAGTCGTAAACCCAAAGTGGCACAGACTTACAGGGACAGGCATCCATGACCCAGCTTCGAACGGGTCGGTCATCAGCAAGTGGGTCCGGGCTGTAGCACTGGGCTAGCAGGACTCCGGTAAACCGGGCTGTAGCGGGCTAACAGGACTCCGGTACTCAAAGCGTGACATTTCCCCGAAGGGACAGACACAGGAACGAAGAAGGACACATGCCGGCCAGCCTAAGTGTTCCAGAGCAGTAGCAAGCTACCATGGCTCAGCGGTAACACTAGGAGACATTTCCCGGTAAGAGAGGCTACTAAAGATAAACAACTAGATAGTCAGATCCCACACATACCAAGCATTTCAATCATACACACAATATGCTCAATATGTGCAAATACAACGAAGCATCACAACATGACTCTATGACACAAGTACTTTATTTAAGGCTCGGGGAGCCATACATAACATACACAAAGGTACGGGTCTCACGACCCAACATACAAGTCATACAGTCATACAAGCCAACAGCGGAAGTACTTTGTCTGGGTACAGACAACTAGTAAAATAAAAGAGGCTTGGAAAGCCTAGCTATACTACGTGGTCCTTCACAAGCTCAGGGTCACCACCTGGGTCTTTAGCCTACTCGTTGATGTCAACGTCTACATAGAACCCATCAGAAGGGGTTGCAGCGTCTTCTGTAAAATTGTAGATTATAGCAACATGAGTACAAAGGTACTCAGCAAGACTTACATCAGATCCTACATACATGCATAGTATCAAGAAGGGTTGGTGGAGTTATTGCAGCAAGCCAGCTTTGACTCTTGGCTAGACTATCCTACGATACTCCAACTTGAAAAGGTTTTGGGCACACGAGTCCACTACTCACCACTTCAGTACACTACCGAGGATCCATCTCCGTCTCCCTACGGAAGAGCCATCCTCGGCACTCACACTTATCTTGAGGCTTTTAGTAGTTTCCATTTACTTGTCTATGAACTGTATAGGCAACCAAGTAGTCCTTTACCGCGGACGCGGCTATTCGAATAGATCATGTTAACCCTGCAGGGGTGTACTTCTTCATACATGTTTCCACCACTTAGCGTCTGCACACGACATGTGCTCGGCAGACTTCAAGCGAAAGCCGACGTGGGTGTAGACCACGACCTACCTAAACACTTAAGCCTCTAGTCCAGGTTTATCGCCTATTCAGGTTCCATCCGCAGGGAGTCCGGCCGAGGTTTCCCATACGGCCCCGAACGATGTGAACAGGGTTCCCGAGATACCTAACGGGTATTCGGTACACCGTGCCACGTACCTACCGCATCACAGCCCACCCCTACGGTCAGTGCTGTCCACGGCCTCCAGTAGGCTACAAACACCAGAAACTACTTGCAACTCCTGGACAGAGAGCTAGGGTGAATAAGAAGTCGAGCGGGGTCATATTTCAGGGCCCAATGCATGGTAGTAGCTGTATCTTAAATCACATATACAGATCTCAGTGCTTAAGGTCGGCTTCAATGAAACAACCCACCATGTACTCCTACATGGCCTCTCATCGATACCTTTACCAAATCGTGTTCACCACACCATTCTCATTACCGACATAATCATTTCACTCTAGCCCATCACCCAGATGAACCAGACCTGACACGACTCTAAGCATAGCAGGCATAGCAAGGTAGGAACAACACATACATATGGCTCAATCAACTCCTACACATGCTAGTGGGTTTCATCTAGTTACTGTGGCAATGACAGGTCATGCAGAGGAAATGGGTTCAACTATCGTAGCACACAGCAGTTTGAATCGCGTTGTCTTAATGCAGTAAAAGAGGGTAGGAGCGAGAACATGGGATTGTATCAATATGATCAAATGGTTGGTTGCTTGCCTGATGGTTCGATGCACTGATATGGTTCTTCGTTAGGGTAATCACGGTACTCCTCGGGGGCAGAACCTGTCGCAAAGGACATCGATACACAAGCGTCACCAAACAATGTGCAACAATATGATGCATGCATGAAACATGGCAATATGAGTGTGTTGGGCTAATGCAACTAAAACCAGAAGGGTTTGAACAAATTTGAATCAAAGATTCAAATTTCAAACTCCAAACATGGCCTTTTAAAGTGCTTTTCCTTGTTCTGCTTAAAACATCAATTTAACTTGTTTGATCATGCATGAAAATAGTACAGATGGATAGATTGGATTTTTCTGATCATTTTTCATATATAATTTGTCCAATTTGGAGTTACAGAATAAAAGTTATGAATTTTTGAAGTTTAAATAATATTCTGGAATTTCCTGATTTAATTTAAATCCAGAAAATCAATTACTGCGTCAGCCTGACGTCAGTGTGCCGTCAGTGGTCAACTGAACAGGTCTGGGTCAAACCTGACAGTGGGTCCCGCATGTCAGGGTGATTATTTTAATTAAGATTTAATTAAAACTAATCCTGTATAATTAGCAGGGCTGGGCCCCACCTGTCATTGACTCAGGGGAGTCAACCAGGGCCCACCCGGGGTCAAAGTCAAAACCAGCGACGCCGGCGTTTAGCCGCCGGCGAGCCAGACGCGGTGGCGGGAGTGGTTTTGGCCATTTCGGCCACCAAAGGGGCCGCGGAGACCACCGGAGTGGAGCTGAGGACAAACCGCAGCTCTTGGCGGAGTCCGTTGGGGTCGGGGTGGCCGGAGTCGACGGCGGCGAGCTCGGCTGCGGCCGCCGGGGTTCGGTCGTGCACGGGAACATGGTTGGAGCTCGAAGTCGAGC
>NC_057810.1:294274655-294297045 GCF_018294505.1 Triticum aestivum | reverse complement strand
GGAGACGACGAATTCGACGGCAACGATGGTCGGAGCCCGAAGAGGGGAACGGCGACGTGGCGGCGATGCAGGGCTTCCGGGGAGCTGTGGAGCGGTGGGGAGGAAGAGGGAGTCGTGGCGGAGCTTCTAAGCTAGTCGGGGGAGCGAGGGGTGGCCGGAGATGGCTGCTACGGCGAACGGCGGCGACGGTGGTGTTCGGCCGTGTGAGAGAGAGAGAGCGAGGAAGAGGAGGGAAGAGCCGGGAGAGAGTGAGAGAGAGCAGGGGGGATCGGGACGGCCTGCGGGAGTCGTCCACGCGGCCAGGAGCTCGTCGGCAAGCAGGAGGTGGCCGCGCGGTCGTGCGCGTGCGAGCACGCAGCAGCTTCGGGGCGAGGGGAGGAAGACGACGGAGGGCTGCAGTGGTGGGCTGGGCCGGCTGCTGGCTGGGCCGGCCAGCTGGCTGGGCCGCACAGTGGAGGAGCCCAGGTAAGCTCCTCCTGTTATATATTTTTCTGTTTTCTAATTTCTGACATTTGTTTTGATTTAAAAAATATATTAAATCATTTATTTAACTTATGCCAATTTTTGCAGGAGCTATATATATTATTCCAGAGCTCTTTTATAAAAGGCATAATATTTGGGCATATATTAATATATATAATTAATATATTTCCAATGCAAATATTTATGCATTAATTCCAAATGCCCAAAATAAATGTCCATGAGCCACTAAAAATATTCGTTTGATTTTTATCTCTGTCCAATATTTTCAGAGAGCAACATGAGCATTTTCTTGGATCCTTTTGGAGAAATTTTTATTTGGGTCATTTTCAAAATGATTCTGAGGGTTTCACAGATCCCCATTTCAAGTTTCTGATGAAAGAGTAAACATGATGCAACACTCTAATGCATGGCTAACTAGGATGTGACACCACTGGAGCCGAAACGCTCTGCCGCACGGGCTCGTCGCCGGTGAAGCCCCGGTGACCAAATGGCCCTGCGCGTGCGTCCGTTGCACTCTCAACGACCCGTGGAGTAACGCTAGCGTGGCAGCTAGCTCGTTTGCAAGCCGCAGCGCTAACCCCGCACCCACCCGAGCTCCGGCCGCCGCCTCGCTCGCCGTCGTTGCTGATTCCGACCACCTCAGCCCCTGCCGTTTGCACAGATGGATGCGGACGACTCCCAGCTATGCGTAGAGCCCCTCAGTCGCCGATTTGGTCGCCGAAGGAGCGTTTCCGACGCCCTCCGCCGTTGCTGGCGTCGCCGGCGACAAGCCGCGGGTCAACTCCGGCAGGTTTGACCGGGGTTTGACCCCTGACGTGTGGGCCCAGGCGCCTGCCTAATTAGTATTAGGTTAATTAGTGTTAATTAATTTAGTTAATTAGGTGAGCCACTGACATGCGGGCCCCGCCCGGCTAACTAAGTTAGTTAGGGCTAACTAACCCGGTTAGTTGACTGGGTCACTGACCAGTGGACCCCACTGGTCAGGTTTGACCTGGTCGACGCCTTTGACCTGCTGACGTCATCATGACGTCAGGCTGATGCAGTAATTGTTTTCTGGAGTTTTAAATAAATCAGAAATGATTTATTAAATTCAGAAAATGCCTAAACTTCAATAAATCATAGGAAATTAACCGTAACTCCAAATTAAATAAATTATATATGAAAAATTATCAGAAAAATTCAAGGAATCCATCTGTACCATTTTCATGCATGTTAGAACAACTTATCACTACTGTTTAGGGCAAATGAAGTAAATGGCATTTGAATAATCACATATGGAGTTTGAATTTGAATCTTGTATTCAAATCAACTTCATTTAATCTGTTGCTAGTTGCATTAGCTCAAACACATTCATTTTGCCATGTCATGATCATGCATCATATTGTGCATTGCATTGATTGTGTTCCCTTTTTGTGTTGCCGGTATTTGTCCCCTCTCGATAGACGTGATACCCGATGATGTGATCGTTGACACTGATGAAGACTCAATGTTATCTTCAGAAGTGCCAGGCAAGCAAAACCCCCTTGTTCATTCCGATACAATCCTACTCTCTCGCTCCTGCTCTCTTTTAATGCATTAGGACAACACCGATTCATCTGTTACTTGCTGCGGTAGCTGAACCCCTTTATCCTCCGCATGACCTGTCATTGCCACAGTAAATAGATGAAACCCACTAGCATGAGTAGGAGTTGTTTGAGCCCTGTTGTGCCTACTCATTCATGCTTGTTTGTCATGCCTGCTACTGCTTAGAGTCGAGTCAGGTCTGATTCATCGGGGATGAATCAGAGGTGTGTGAACATGTCCTACTGTGTGTGAGCTAAGTGTGTGAACACGATTTGGTAAAGGTAGCGGTGAGAGGCCATGTAGGAGTACATGGTGGGTTGTCTCATTGCAGCCGTCCTCAGGAACTGAGTTCTGTGTTTGTGATCCATGATTCAGTTACTACCATACATTGGGCCCTGAAATATGACCCCGCTCGACTTCTTATTCACCCTAGTCCTCTGTCCAGGAGTTGCAAGTAGTTTCTGGTGTTTGTAGCTTACTGGAGGCCGTGGACAGCGCTGACCGTAGGGGTGGGCTGTGATGCGGTAGGTACGTGGCACGGTGTACCGGATGCCCGTTTGGTATCTCGGGAACCCTGTTCACATCGTTTGGGGCTGTGAGCGAAACTCCGGCCGGATCTCCTCATGGATGGAACCCGAATAGGCGATAAACCTGGACTAGAGACTTGAGTGTTTAGGTAGGTCGTGGTCTACACCCACGTCGGCTTTCGCTTGAAGTCTGCCGAGCACATGTCGTGTGCAGACGCTAAGTGGTGGAAACATGTATGAAGAAGTACACCCCTGCAGGGTTAACATCATCTATCCGAATAGCCGTGTCCGCGGAAAAGGACTTCTGGGTTGCTTATATCAGTTCATAGACAAGTGAAAGTGGATACTCTAAAATACGCAAGATAAGCGTGAGTGCTATGGATGGCGTCCTCGTAGGGAGACGGGAGCGGATCCATAGTGGTGTATTGATATGGTGAATATGTGGACTCGTGTGCGCCACTTCAAAAGAGTTACTTGCAGTCGTAGTTCAGGATAGCCACCGAGTCAAAGCTGGCTTGCTGCAGTCAAACTCCACCATCCCCTTTGTTGATAATGATGCATATGTAGATAGTTCTGATGTAAGTCTTGCTGGGTACATTTGTACTCACGTTTGCCTATTTTATGTTTTTGCAGAGAGACTTCAGTCTCACTAGTAGTTCCACGTGGACTTCGACGTTTAGCTTGATACCTCAGCTATGATCTTGTGCCCTCGGCAGGATCTGATAGATAGTCAGGCTTCTCAGCCTTTTTCATTTATAGATGTCTGTACTCAGACATGATAGCTTCCGCTTGTGCTTTGACTTGTATGCTCTGATTGTTGGGTCGTGAGACCCATGTTTGTAATGTCTCGCTCCTTGGAGCCTATTGATTAAAATATTTGAGTCGTAGAGTCATGTTGTGATGCCATGTTGTAGTTGCACATATCGAGCATATTGTGTGTATGTTATTGAAATGATTGGTATGTGTGGGATCTGACAACCTAGTTGTTTATCCTTGGTAGCCTCTCTTACCGGGAAATGTCTCCTAGTGTTTCCACCGAGCCATGGTAGCGTGCTACTGCTTCGGAACACTTAGGCTGGCCGGCATGTGTCCTTCTTCGTTCCTGTGTCTGTCCCTTCGGGGAAATGTCACGCGATGAATACCGGAGTCCTGTTAGCCCGCTACAGCCCGGTTTACCGGAGTCCTGCTAGCCCAGTGCTACAGCCTGGATTCACTCGCTGATGACCGACACGTTCGATGCTGGGTCATGGATGCCTGTCCCTGTAAGTCTGTGCCACTTTGGGTTTACGACTAGTCATGTCAGTCCGGGCTCCTTATCATATGGATGCTAGCGACACTATCATATACGTGAGCCAAAAGGCGCAAACGGTCCCGGGCAAAGGTAAGGCGACACCCGTGGGGATACCGTGCGTGAGGCCGCAAAGTGATACGAGGTGTTACCGGCTAGATCAATGTGACATCGAGTCGGGGTCCTGACATTCTCTCCCGTAGCGAAGCTAAAGTCCGTCCGAATCATGTTAGCAATTGCCGCATACTATGATTATGAGATATGGCAGATGGACGTCAAAACAGCATTCCTTAACGGGCATCTTAAGGAAGAACTGTATATGATGCAGCCGGAAGGTTTTGTCGATCCTCAGAACGCTAACAAAGTATGCAAGCTCCAGCGATCCATTTATGGACTGGTGCAAGCATCTCGGAGTTGGAACATTCGCTTTGATGAGATGATCAAAGCGTTTGGGTTTATGCAGACTTATGGAGAAGCCTGCGTTTACAAGAAAGTGAGTGGGAGCTCTGTAGCATTTCTCATATTATATGTAGATGACATACTCCTGATGGGAAATAATATAGAATTTCTGGACAGCATTAAGGCCTACTTGAATAAGTGTTTTTCAATGAAGGACCTTGGAGAAGCTGCTTATATATTAGGCATCAAGATCTATAGAGATAGATCGAGACGCCTCATAGGTCTTTCACAAAGCACATACCTTGATAAGATTTTGAAGAGATTCAGAATGGATCAGTCCAAGAAGGGGTTCTTGCCTATGTTACAAGGTATGAGACTGAGCTCAGCTCAGTCACCGACCACGGCAAAAGATGAGTGTCATCCCCTATGCTTCAGCCATAGGATCTATTATGTATGCCATGCTGTGTACCAGACCCGATGTAAACCTTGCCGTAAGTTTGGTAGCAAGATACCAAAGTAATCCCGGCAAGGAACACTGGACAGCGGTCAAGAATATCCTGAAGTACCTGAAAAGGACAAAGGACATGTTTCTCGTTTATGGAGGAGACGAAGAGCTCGTCGTAAAGGGTTACGTCGACGCTAGCTTCGACTCAGATCTGGATGACTCTAAGTCACAAACCGGATATGTGTATATGTTGAATGGTGGAGCAGTAAGCTGGTGCAGCTGCAAGCAGAGCGTCGTGGCGGGATCTACGTGTGAAGCGGAGTACATGGCAGCCTCGGAGGCAGCACATGAAGCGATTTGGGTGAAGGAGTTCGTCACAGACCTAGGAGTCATACCCAATGCGTCGGGGCCGATCAAACTCTTCTGTGACAACACTGGAGCTATTGCCCTCGCAAAGGAGCCCAGGTTTCACAAGAAGACCAGGCACATCAAGCGTCGTTTCAACTCCATCCGTGAAAATGTTCAAGATGGAGACATAGAGATTTGCAAAGTGCACACGGATCTGAATGTCGCAGATCCGCTGACTAAACCTCTCTCGCGTGCAAAACATGATCAACACCAGAACTCTATGGGTGTTCGATTCATCACAATGTAACTAGATTGGTGACTCTAGTGCAAGTGGGAGACTGTTGGAAATATGCCCTAGAGGCAATAATAAAAGTATTATTATATTTCATTGTTCATGATAATTGTCTTTTATTCATGCTATAACTGTATTATCCGGAAATCGTAATACACGTGTGAATACTTAGACCACACAATGTCCCTGGTAAGCCTCTAGTTGACCAGCTCGTTGTGATCAACAGATAGTCATGGTTTCCTGACTATGGACATTGGATGTCGTTGATAACGAGATCACATCATTAGGAGAATGATGTGATGGACAAGACCCAATCCTAAGCATAGCATAAAAGATCGTGTAGTTCGTTTTGCTAGAGCTTTGCAAGTGTCAAGTATCTCTTCCTTCGACCATGAGATCGTGTAACTCCCGGATACCGTAAGAATGCCTTGGGTATACCAAACGTCACAACGTAACTGGGTGACTATAAAGGTGAATTACAGGTATCTCCGAAAGTAGCTGTTGGGTTGACACGGATCGAGACTGGGATTTGTCACTCCGTATGACGGAGAGGTATCTCTGGGCCCACTCGGTAATGCATCATCATATTGAGCTCAATGTGACCAAGGTGTTGGACACGGGATCATGCATTACGGTACGAGTAAAGTGACTTGCCGGTAACGAGACTGAACAAGGTATTGGGATACCGACGATCGAGTCTCGGGCAAGTAACGTACCGATTGACAAAGGGAATTGCATACAGGGTTTGATCGAATCCTCGACATAGTGGTTCATCCGATGACAACATCGAGGAGCATGTGGGAGCCATCATGGGTATCCAGATCCCGCTGATGGTTATTGACTGAGAGAGTCTCGGTCATGTCTGCATGTCTCCCGAACCCGTAGGGTCTACAAACTTAAGGTTCAGTTACGCTAGGGTTAGAGGGATATGTATATGCAGTAACCCGAATGTTGTTCGGAGTCCCGGATGAGATCCCGGACGTCACGAGGAGTTCCGGAATGGTCCGGAGGTAAAGATTTATATATGGGAAGTCCTGTTTCGGGCATCGGGACAAGTTTCGGGGTTATCGGTATTGTACCGGGACCACCGGAAGGGTCCCGGGGGTCCACCGGGTGGGTCCACCTGTCCCGGGGGGCCACATGGGCTGTGTGGGGGTGCGCCTTGGCCTAATGGGCCAAGGGCACCAGCCCCACATAGGCCCATGCGCCTAGGGTTCAAGGGGGGCAAGAGTCCTAGGAGGGTAAGGCACCTCCTAGGTGCCTTGGGGGGAGGGAAAACCCCCCTTGGCCGCCGCACCCCCTAGGAGATTTGATCTCCTAGGGCCGGCCACCCCCCCTTGGCACCCCTATATATAGTGGGGGGAGAGGAGGGACTTCATACCTGAACGCCCTGGCCTTTGGTTGCCTCCTTCTCCCTCCCCAACACCTCCTCCACCTCCATAGTGCTTAGCGAAGCTCTGCCGGAGTACTGCAGCTCCATCAACACCACGCCGTCGTGGTGCTGCTGGTGCCATCTCCCTCAACCTCTCCTCCCTTCCTTGCTGGATCAAGAAGGAGGAGACGTGGCTGTTCCGTACGTGTGTTGAACGCGGAGGTGCCGTCCGTTCGGCGCAGGTCATCGGTGATTTGGATCACGTCGAGTACGTCTACATCATCACCTTGCAAGCTTCCGCACGCGATCTACAAGTGGTATGTAGATGCAAACTCTCTCCCTAGACTCGTTGCTTAGATGAACTCATAGATGGATCTTGGTGAAACCGTAGGAAAAATTTTAATTTTCTGCAACGTTCCCCTACAAAGTTAACCTTCCACCTAGCCCCATTTACAAGTAGCTATCAAGCACTACTGGGGCGCGAAGCTTTCGCCCGCTTTAACGCAATACCGCATTATGCATCTCTCACACTTAAAATTCCCGGTCCACGAGGCATCATCTCCTTAAAGGGAAATATCGAGTGTTCCTCGAGCGCGGAAGATTGTGTGACTGCCTCGATAGCCACACACTAAACCGGCTTCACTAATTCAAGCACCCAAACAGGTCGTTCAGACCCCGGACACGGCTAGACGAGTCCGGCGTAAACATACAGGGGCTTACCAGCCACACATGTCAGAGTTTTGCGCGTACCTGGACACCAGGGGCTTATTACCAAGGGCGTTGTTCGGCCCGTTTTCATAAAGACCGAATACCTTAGGGAGTCTTTGGCGTCTCGAGTTAGGCCTTATATGCATCAGCTCCAAATCATGTCTTTGGTCAAACGTTGGGTTTGCCCGGCGCCTGTGTTTTGCTGCCTTACGTTCCGCTCTATCGGCTAACGCGGCACTAGGAGAACTACTGCGATTGTGCCCCGGTTCGGCCAGGCGAGCACCTCAGTAGAGAAAGCCGAAAACTGACTGTCATGATATAGCATGAGACTTGTCAACCACTCGATGACCCGCCGGAATCTATAGGATTCCTCTGCATTGATGAAGGGTCGTTTCCCGGTTAGGCACATACGCGCCCCGAATTCAGGTGCGCGCGGTGCCCCTAGGGGCTATATAGTAGCCCCATTGTCAAACTCCTATGGCTAAGTGAAAGTGATAAAGCATTATAGTCCGGTTGCCTAGTTTGCTACGCTACCACCTCCTTTATAGGACCAAGATGTTGGATCAAGTGTGAAAATGCGACTTTTGCAAATACCCCCACATTATATGCGTGGGGGCTGAAGCCGAAGACTGCCCTCTTATATACACATATACATTAACGGCCACACATGAGGTATTTTAATTCTTGAAAGCACAAGTATAAAAAGTTTTTATATTTCATCGAAACATTGTTTCACAATAATACATGTTATTCGAACATAATATCCTTCGAGCATTGCGTCTCTATAAAATGAGCGCCCGGCAGAACTTCCTGAAAATAGTGCTCGACAGGTACTCGGCTTCCGTCCGAATCTTGGGTTGCAACATCGGTGGCCTTCATCTCCGCCCAGTATGTCTTGACACGGGCAAGAGCCATCCGAGCACCCTCTATGCATGCCGACCTCCTCATTGCATTGATATGCGGCACCGCACCAAGGAACTATTGCACCAAGCCAAAATAACTCTTCGGCTCAGGCCTCTTCGGCCACAAAATAACTGAGCATAATTAGGGTCCAGGAATTTCCTCCGCAGCAGAAAGGGCTTTCCAGCCGCGATATCTCCGGCCTGACGCAGCTCCTTCTTCATAGCTCTCATCGTAGAGCGAGCAACCTTGGCCTCGGCAGTGGCCTTCTTCAGGTCCTCTCGCACCGCCCGATCTTCCTTTTCAAGAAGCTTGCAGCGGTCGGCAGCATTCTTCAACTCCATGGCCATCTCGGCCATCTCCTTCTTGCTTCGGCAGTGAGCAGCCTGTTCGGCTTGTAGCTCTTCGGCCGCCTTTAAGGCAGCCGCTCACTCTTTCTGGCCTGCTCCTTGGCTTGGGCGAGCTCCGCCCGCAGGTTCTCCATGGCAGCGGCACCATCTGCGTCAAGCATACTGGTTGTAAGGAACGGGCATCAAGCTCCCTTACCAGGTGTCCACGGTGAAATTGCATACCTTGTGACTCGTCAAGTCGCCTATTGACAAGCACGATGTCGACATCCTCCACGTCAAGTTGCTGCTTTAGTTCGGCAAAATCATCAGTTCGGCCAGCCACCGGACCCTTTGCCACCTGCATAGGAAGGGCAACACATTATACCTGGGATTATGATGCTCGGCGCTCTGTCATTTTTGACAACACACCGAGCCTCAGGGGCTACTATCTACACAGGGCGCATTTTATATGCGGAACTGTCAGAAGGTACATCATTTTGCATACCTCAAAACCTGTCAGCAAACTTCTGACGGCCTCGTGTAATCCGCTCTCAGCGGATGAAATCCTTTCAATCACCATACCCGTTAACGCACGGTGATCTTCTGAGATAGATGCTCGCCTGAGCAGATCCTTCAGCACCTCCGACCGAACACCAGGTGGTGCCGGGCCCGTCCGATGGCCTTTTTCGAAGGCCGAAGGCGGAGGGCTTTGAGGGGAAATATGACTGCCTTCCGGCCCCGCCGGACTAGGAGAAACCCTCCGCGACGACACCTCAGGGTCGCCCGCCTCGCACGACGGTACAGCGGAGGGAGGCGTTTCGCTCTCTATCATCTCGGGACGAAGATCCCCCGAAGATGAGCTCTGCTGAGAAGGGCTGAGATCCGAACTACAAGGTAAAACTCCGGTTATCTTCATCAGAAATAGGGCAGAGATATCCTTTATTTAAATAAAAACTCCCCTTTCTACTTACGGCTCGGTGGAGGGCTGATCCCCTTGGGGGCATAATGCGGCCGAGGCATCTCTCGGCGCCGAACCCTTTGACGAAGATTTCTTCCCCCGCTTTGAGACCATGATCTCCGGGTCTTCAGAGGCGGTCCTCTTCTTCCCTTGGATGGAGGGATTCTCGATCCCTCCTTTCCTGGCAGCCTCCTTCGCGGAGGCGGTGGCTTCCTTGTTCCCCCCTTCACCTTCTTCCGAAGGCGCAACTTCTAGCATCCTGGTTAACACGGGATCCGGTGTGGTCTCAGGAAGGGGGGCCGGACACGTGATTAACTTTGCTTTCGCTATCCACTCCTGTTCAAGGGACAACTCTTTTAAAGGGCAAGTTTGTGATAAATATAGGATAGCGTGTCCGGGTACAGGACTACTTACTTGAGTATCCGGGCGATTGCAGCTCAGACCTGCGTCCTCGGTCAAGTCCGGACACATCTCTTGTGATCCGAAGAAAAGCTTGTACATCTCCACGGGCGTCGCGCCCATAAAATGTTGGAGAGCTCGTGATCCCTCCGGGTTAAATTCCCACAGGCGGAGGGGGCGACGTCTGCAGGGCAGGATGCGACGAATCAGCATGACCTGTGCTACTACGACCAAAGTGATCTCTCTCTCTAAGAGGTCTCGAATGCGGCCCTGCAGCAAGGGCACGTCCTTGGACGGCCCCCAGTCAAGCCCTTTATTGACCCATGATGCCAGCCGCGTGGAGGACCCGAGCGAAAGGCAGGTGGCGCCACCCATTTGGTGCCCCTGGGAGCTATGATATAAAACCACTCTTGTTGCCATAAACTAAGCTCCTCTTGAAAAGAGCCCTCGGGCCACGGAGCATCAGCATTCTTGCTTATAAGAGCCCCTCCGCACTCTGCCTGTTGCCCCTTGATCATCTTCGGCTCCACTTTGAAGGTCTTGAGCCACAATCCGAAGTGAGGGGTAATGCGGAGGAAGGCTTCGCACACGACGATGAACGATGAGATGTGGAGGATGGACTCCGGATCCAAGTCGTGAAATTCCAACCCATAGTAAAACATGAGCCCCCTCACGAAGGGGTCCGTCGGGAAGCTTAGCCCCCGAAGGAAGTGAGACGCGAACACCACGCTTTCACCAGGCTTGGGAGTGGGAATAACCTGCCCTTGGGCAGGCAGCCTATGCGAAATTTCGCTAGTTAAATACCTGGCATCTCTTAGCTTTAGCACGTCTTCTTCCGTAACGGAGGAAGGCATCCACCGGCCTTGCAGGTCGGAGCCGGACATCATCGAAGGTCCGAAGCGCCTAAATCTGGAGCTTTGGGTGTTGGAACTCGAGGCGAGGGGCGGATTCGATTGAGATTGAAAGAAGGGAGTGGAGCCTTGGTCTCTTTATAAAGAGGTTGAATACCAAGAGCCTCCCCCGTGACCGTTCAGGACTCGCCTTCGATAGAGGAGACATGCCAACGGGCATGGTTGAGTTACCCACGCCCGTATTGATGAGAATCAAGGAATAAGGGGACATGATCTCTGCTATGACAAGACGTGCCAAGGAAACCGCCTCGCTAAATGCACTGAGGTGGAACAGTAAAAACGATTCGAATAAAGGCTTGGCCGTGGTGTGATGTCACGCCACGGAATACGTCAGCAGATTGAACTTGTGTAAATATTATTCTCTCTATGGTGGTATGTGGAACTTTTTTTGCAGAGCCGGACACAATCCTTGTGTTCAAAATCTTCTATGAAGTATTCGGAGGAGGAACCCGCCTTGCAATGCCGAAGACAATATGCGCGCCGGACTCATCGTCATTGAAGCCTGGTTCAGGGGCTACTGAGGGAGTCCTGGACTAGGGGGTGTCCGGATAGCCGAACTATCATCTTCGTCCAGACTCCCGGACTATGAAGATACAAGATTGAAGACTTCGTCCCGTGTCCGGATGGGACTTTCCTTGGCGTGGAAGGCAAGCTTGGCGATACGGATATGTAGATCTCCTACCATTGTAACCGACTTTGTGTAACCCTAACCCTCTTCGGTGCCTATATAAACCGGAGGGTTTTTAGTCCGTAGGACGAACAACAATCATACCATAGGCTAGCTTCTAGGGTTTAGCCTCTCTGATCTCATGGTAGATCTACTCTTGTACTACCCATATCATCAATATCAATCAAGCAGGAGTAGGGTTTTACCTCCATCGAGAGGGCCCGAACTTGGGTAAAAACATCGTGTCCCTTGTCTCCTGTTACCATCCGCCTAGACGCACAGTTCGGGACCCCCTACCCGAGATCCAAGGGTTTTGACACCGACACTCGGCTTCATCATGCAAGGCTGACAACATCACTCGGAGGAACCGACGATGCCGATATAGAGAGAGGGAAGCGACAGCGTCGTAGTGAGCGGATGCGGAGATGGACGAGCAGCTCCCCCCCCCCACACACACACCCGAAACTCTGCACCCCATCCATCCTGCCGCAACAAGGATTGCGGCGCCGTACTAGGTTGGGATAGAGGAGGATCCGACAGCTAGTTGGGGCATTCTAGAGAGCTATTTTCCCATGCAAATGCCGCCGGTGGACGTTTATCACTCGCCACATCTCGTTCGGGCCCTGAGAAGCACGGGCACCGGCGGCGCCCGGGCTGCCCACGACCTGTTCAATGGAATGACACAACCAGAGTCGATATGTTCTTTATGCTCCTGTCTGACCAACATTGCATATGCCATGTTTAATGTTTTGCATAGACCGCTAGTTCATTTCGTACATGATGAATGCTTGCCAACCATGATCATTTAGGAGTTTTTCATGTCATACATGATCAATGATAATCAAGGTCCGATACAACTGGACTACGAACTCGGGGATCCAAATTTCCCTTCGTTTGAAGTTAGGACAACATCAAATCCCAATCCTAGCAACAACAAGAAGAAGGCACAGGCAGCAAAGGCAAGAGGCCTGGCATTCTCAACTTTTGAGGATAACATGTTGGTCAAAGCTTGGTTGGACACACTGAGTAAAAGGGGAATATAATGAACAAAAGGAATATGTGGATCCGCATCCAATCATCATGAACCGCCATGTGGCATCTCTCCAACATCGATGGGGAGTCATTCAAGGGGAAGTGTACAAGTACATTGGCTACTACTCACAAGTGATTGGCCGCCCTCAAAGTGGGATGGGAGTGGTAACTCACATAAGCTACTTCATCTTGTCATCATTTGCGTATGCTTATTTTTTTGCATTCTCATGCTCATACATATTTTTTTTTGCTAGACACCAGTGGTGGCCACTATGTATCATGAAACGGAGAAGAAGGCACTTGGTTTTAGCCATTGTTGGATTATATTGAATGGTCGACCAAAGTGGACACAACTTGTGGCCGATCTCAAGGTAGACAAGAAGAGGAGTGATGGATCAAGCTCCCACCAATCAATTGGTTGGATGAAGAATAGGAAGATGTTGTCATGGAGAATGGAGGAGCCATCATGCCAAAGGATAACCAGTAAGTCATGGGAAACAACTGGGAGCAGGCAAGGGCCTCTCGTAACATCACGACACAAAAATGTTGTCCACATGGACGAGAATTTTTTCGGTGAGGGAGAACAACAAAGAGGAGAGGTACAAGCTCATGTTGGATGCATAAAAGGAGAGGATGAATTGGGACAGAAACAGGGCGGAGAAGAAGCCAGAAACTAAGATGGAGAAGATCGAGTTGGAGAAGAAAGACAAGGCGATCAAACAGGAGCTCGAGAAGACCAAGCCATTTGGAGAGATTGAGCTTGAGAAGGAGAGGTTGCAAATCGCATGGGACATGGAGGGTGTGAAGATCATGTTGGCAGGCAAAAGCCCCTTGGATGAGCATGCCAAAAAGTGTCTTGTGATACGTCTCCAACGTATCTATAAGTTTTGATTGTTCCATGCTATTATATTATCTGTTTTGGATGTTTAATGGGCTTTATTATACACTTTTATATTATTTTTGGGCCTAACCTATTAACCGGAGGCCCGGTCCAAATTGCTGTTTTTTTGCCTATTTCAGTGTTTCAAAGAAAAGGAATACCAAACTGAGTCTAAACGGAATGAAACCTTCGGGAGAGTCATTTTTGAAACAAACACAATCCAGGAGACTTGGAGTGGACGTCAAGGAAGCAACAGGCGGCCACGAGGCAGCGAGGCGCGCCCAGGGGGGTAGGCACGCCCCCACCCTCATGGGCCCCTCGTGGCTCCCCTGACTGACTTGTTTCGCCTATATATACTCATATACCCTGAAAACATCCGAGAGCACCACGAAACCCAATTTGCACCGCCGCAACCTTCTGTACCCGTGAGATCCCATCTTCGGGCCTTTTCCGGTGCTCCGCCGGAGAGGAATCGATCATGGAGGGCTTCTACATCAACACCATAGCCTCTCCGATGAAGTGTGAGTAGTTTACCTCAGACCTTCGGGTCCATAGTTATTAGCTAGATGGCTTATTCCCTCTCTTTGGATCACAATACAAAGTTCTCCTCGATCTTCTTGGAGATCTATTTGATGTAATACTTTTTGCGGTGTGTTTGTCGAGATCCGATGAATTGTGGGTTTATGATCAAGATTATCCATGAACAATATTTGAATCTCCTCTGAATTCTTTTATGTATGATTTGTTATCTTTGCAAGTCTCTTCAAATGATTAGTTTGGTTTGGCCTACTAGATTAATCTTTCTTTCAATGGGAGAAGTGCTTAGCTTTGGGTTCAATCTTGCGGTGCCCTTTCCCGGTGACAGCAGGGGCAGCAAGGCACGTATTGTATTGTTGCCATCGAGGATAAAAATACGGGGTTTATATCATATTGTTTGAGTTTATCCCTCTACATCATGCCATCTTGCCTAATGCGTTACTCTGTTCTTATGAACTTAATACTCTAGATGCATGCTGGATAGCGGTCGATGTGTGGAGTAATAGTAGTAGATGCAGAATCGTTTTGATCTACTTGTCGCGGACGTGATGCCTATATACATGATCATGCCAAGATATTCTCATAACTATGCACTTTTCTATCAATTGCTCGACATTAATTTGTTCACCCACCGTAATACTTATGCTATCTTGAGAGAAGGCACTAGTGAAACCTATGGCCCCCGGGTCTATTTTCCATCATATAAGTTTCCGATCTACTTTATTTTGCAATCTTTATTTTCCAATCTATATCATAAAAATACCAAAAATATTTATTTATTACCATATCTCACTTTTGCAAGTGGCCGTGAAGGGATTGACAACCCCTTTATCGCGTTGGTTGCAAGGTTCTTATTTGTTTGTGCAGGTACGAGGGATTTGAGTGTAGCCTCCTACTGGATTGATACCTTGGTTCTCAAAAACTAAGGGAAATACTTACGCTACTTTGCTGCATCACCCTTTCCTCTTCAAGGGAAAACCAACGCATGCTCAAGAGGTAGCAAGAAGGATTTCTGGTGCCGTTGCCGGGGAGCCTACACACAAGTCAAGACATACCAAGTACCCATCACAAACTCTTATCACTCTCATTACATTATTTGCCATTTGCCTCTCGTTTTCCTCTCCCCCACTTCACCCTTGCCTTTTTATTCGTCCTCTTTTTCCTGTTCGCCTCTTTTTCACTTGCCTCTTGTGTGCTTGTGTGTTGGATTGTTTGTCACGATGGCTCAAAATAATACTGAATTGTGTGATTTTTCCAATACCAACAACAATGATTTTCTTAGACTCCGATTTCTCCTATTACCGATGCTGAATCTTGCGAAATTAATGATGCTTTGTTGAATCTTGTCATGAAAGATCAATTCTCTGGCCTTCCTAGCGAAGATGCCACTACACATCTAAACAACTTTGTTGATTTGTGCGATATGCAAAATAAGATAGATGTGGATAATGATATTGTTAAATCGAAGCTATTTCCGTTTTCACTTAGAGATCATGCTAAAACTTGGTTTTCGTCTTTGCCTAAAAATAGTATTGATTCATGCAATAAGTGCAAAGATGCTTTTATCTCTAAGTATCTTCCTCCCGCTAAGATCATCTCTCTTAGAAACGATATTATGAATTTTAAGCAACTTGATCATGAACATGTTGCACAAGCGTGGGAGAGAACGAAATTAATGATACGTAATTGCCCTACACATGGTTTGAATTTATGGATGATTATACAAAAAAATTATGCCGGATTGAATTTTGGTTCTAGAAATCTTTTAGATTCGGCCGCGGGAGGCAATTTTATGGAAATAACTTTAGGATAAGCTACTAAACTCCTAGATAATATTATGATTAATTATTCTCAATGGCACACTGAAAGATCTACTAGTAAAAAGGTTCATGTGATAGAAGAGATTAATGTTTTGAGTGGAAAGATGGATGAACTTATGAAATTGATTGCTAATAAGAGTGTTTCATCTGATCCTAATGATATGCCTTTATCAACTTTGATTGAGAATCATAATGAATCTATGGGTGCGAATTTTATTGGTAGGAACAATTTTGGTAACAACGCTTATAGAGGAAACTTTAATCCTAGGCCGTTCCCTAGTAATTCCTCTAATAATTATGGTAATTGCTACAACAACTCTTATGGAAATTTTAATAAGTTTCCCTCTGATTTTGAGATTAGTGTTAAAGAGTTTATGATTTCTCAAAAGAATTTCAATGCTTTGCTTGAAGAAAAATTGCCTAAGATTGATGAGTTGGCTAGGAACGTGGATAGAATTTCTCTTGATGTTGATTCTTTGAAACTTAGATCTATTCCACCTAAGCATGATATCAATGAGTCCCTCAAAGCCATGAGAATTTCCATTTATGAGTGCAAAGAAAGAACCGCTAGAATACGTGCAAAAAAGGATTGCTTTGTAAAAGCGAGTTCTTCTAGTTTTCATGATAATAGGGATGAAGATATAAAAGTGATTGATGTGTCTCCTATTAAATCTTTGTTTGCAATATGAATCTTGATAATGATAGGACTAGAGATGAGTCAACTTTAGTTAAGAGGCATCCTAATGATTCAGAGTTTTTAGATCTTGATGCAAAAATTGGTAAAAGTGGGATTGAAGAGGTTAAAACTTTACATAGCAATGAACCCACTATTTTGGATTTCAAGGAGTTTAATTATGATAATTGTTCTTTAATAGATTGTATTTCCTTGTTGCAATCCGTGTTAAATTCTCATCATGCTTATAGTCAAAATAAAGCTTCTACTAAACATATCGTTGATGCTTTAATGCAATCTTATGAAGAAAAACTTGAATTGGAAGTTTCTATCCCTAGAAAACTTTATGATGAGTGGGAACCTACTATTAAAATTAAAATTAAAGATGATGAATGCTATGCTTTGTGTGATTTGGGTGCTAGTGTTTCCATGATTCCAAAAACTTTGTGTGATGTGTAAGGTTTCCGTGAATTTGATGATTGCTCTTTAAACTTGCACCTTGCGGATTCCACCATTAAGAAACCTATGGGAAGGATTAATGATGTTCTTATTGTTGCAAATAGGAATTATGTGCCCGTAGATTTTATTGTTCTTGATATACATTGCAATCCTTCATGTCCAATTATACTTGGTAGACCTTTCCTTAGAATGATTGGTGCAATTATTGATATGAAAGAAGGAAATATTAGATTCCAATTTCCATTAAGGAAAGGCATGGAACACTTTCCTAGGAAGAAAATCAAATTACCTTATGAATCTATTATGAGAGCCACCTATGAATTGAATATCAAAGATGGCAATACTTAGATCTATTCTCGCTTTTATGCCTAGCTAGGGGCGTTAAACTATAGCGCTTGTTGGGAGGCAACCCAATTTTATTTGTGTTCTTTGCTTTTTGTTCATGTTTAGTAATAAATAGTTCATCTAGCCTCTGGTTAGATGTGGTTTTATGTTTTAATTAGTGTTTGTGTCAATTAAAACCTATAGGATCTTCTTGGGTGATAGTTAATTTGATCTTGCTGAAAAACAGGAATTTTTGCACGCACAAGAATAATTTTCATAAACCACAGAAACGTGATTTTCAGTTGATTCTTTTTGTAGAAGATTAATAAACAAAATATCTAGGACTTCCTATGTTGGTAAATTTTTTGGGGTTCCAGAAGTATTCTAAAGTTACAGATTGTTACAGATTGTTCTGTTTTTGACAGATTCTGTTTTTTGTGTGTTGTTTGCTTATTTTGATGAATCTATGGCTAGTATCGGGGGTTATGAACCATAGAGAAGTTGGAATACAGTAGGTTTAACACCAATATAAATAAAGAATGAGTTCATTACAGTACCTTAAAGTGGTGGTTTGCTTTATTTTTCTAACGGAGCTCATGAGATTTTCTGTTGAGTTTTGTGTTGTGAAGTTTTCAAGTTCTTGGGTAAAGATTTGATGGATTATGGAATAAGGAGTGGAAAGAGCCTAAGATTGGGGATGCCCAAGGCAGCCCAAGGTAAAATTCAAGGACAACCAAAAGCTAAGCTTGGGGATGCCCCGGAAGGCATCCCCTCTTTCGTCTTCGTCCATCGGTAACTTTACTTGATGCTATATTTTTATTCACCACATGATATGTGTTTTGCTTCGAGCGTCTTGTATGATTTGAGTCTTTGCTTTTTAGTTTACCACAATCATACTTGATGTACACACCTTTTGGGAGAGACACATATGAATCGGAATTTATTAGAATACTCTATATGCTTCACTTATATCTTTTGAGCTAGACAATTTTGCTCTAGTGCTTCACTTATACCTTTTTAGAGCACGGTGGTGGTTTTATTTTGTAGAAATTATTGATCTCTCATGCTTCACTTATATTATTTTTAGAGTCTTTTAGAATAGCATGGTAATTTGCTTTGGTTATAAAATTAGTCCTAATATGATGGGCATCCAAGTTGGGTAAAATAAAAACTTTCATATGGAGTGCATTAAACACTATGATAAATTTGATACTTGATAATTGTTTTGAGATATAAAGGTGGTAATGTTAGACTCATGCTAGTTGGGTAATTATGAAATTCAGAAATACTTGTTTTAAAGTTGGCAAGTCCCATAACATGCACGTATGGTGAACGTTGTGTGAAAAATTTGAAGCATGGGGTGTTCTTTGATTGCCTTCCTTATGAGTGGAGGTCGGGATCGCACAATGGTTAACTCCTACCAACCCTTCCCCTAGAAGCATGCGTAGTTGTATTTTGCTTCGAGGGCTAACAAACTTTTGCAATAAGTATATGAGTTATTTATGACTAATGTGAGCCCATGGATTATACACACTCTTACCCTTCCGCAATTTGCTAGCCTCTACGGTACCGTGCATTTCCCTTTCTCACCTTGAGAGTTGGTACAAACTTCGCCGGTGCATCCAAACCCCGTGATATGATACGCTTTATCACACATAAACCTCCTTATATCTTCCTCAAAACAGCCACCATACCTACCTATTATGGCATTTCCATAGCCATTCCGAGATATATTGACATGCAACTTTCCACCGTTCCGTTTATTATGACACGCTCCATCATTGTCATATTGCTTTCAATGATCGTGTAGTTGACATCTTATTTGTGGCAAAGCCACCTTTATATTTCTTTCATACTTGTCGCTCTTGATTCATTGCATATCCCGGTACACCACCGGAGGCATTCACATAGAGTCATATTTTGTCCTAAGTATTGAGTTGAAATTCTTGAGTTGTAAATAAATAGAAGTGTGATGATTTCCATTATTAGAGCATTGTCCCATGTGAGGAAAGGATGATAGAGACTATGGTTCCCCCACAAGTCGGGATGAGACTCCGAACGAAATTAAAAAAAGAGAAAAAACGGAAAAAAGGCCAAAGAAGCCCAAATAAAAAATGAGAGAAAAAGAGAGAAGGGACAATGTTACTATCCTTTTTCCACACTTGTTCTTCAAAATAGCACCATGATCTTCATGATAGAGAGTTTCTTATTTTGTCACTTTCATATACTAGTGAGAATTTTTCATTATAGAACTTGGCTTGTATATTCCAATGATGGGCTTCCTCAAAATGCCCTAGGTCTTCGTGAGCAGGCAAGTTGGATCCACACCCACTTAGTTTCTTTTTTATGAGCTTTCATACATTTATAGCTCTAGTGCATCCGTTGCATGGCAATCCCTACTCCTCGTATTGACATCAATTGATAGGCATCTCCATATATAGCCCATTGATTAGCCGCGCCATGTGAGACTTTCTCCTTTTTGTTTTCTCACATAGTCCCTATCATCATACTCTACTCCACCCATTGCTATGTCCATGGCTTACACTCATGTATTGCGTGAGGGTTGAAAAGGCTGAAGCACCTTAAAAAGTATGAACCAATTGCTTGGCTGAAACCGGGGTTGTGCATAATGCGAGCATTTTGTGTGACGAAAATGAAGCATGGAAAAACTATATGATTTTGTAGGGATAAGCTTTCTTTGGCTATGTTATTTTGTTAAGACATAAACTGCTTGGTTAGCATGCTTGAAGTATTACTATTTTTATGTCAATATTAAACTTTTATCTTGAATCTTTTGGATCTGAACATTCATGCCTTAGTAAAGAGAATTATATTGAAAATTATGTTAGGTAGCATTCCACATCAAAAATTCTGTTTTTATCATTTACCTACTCGAGGACGAGCAGGAATTAAGCTTGGGGATGCTTGATACGTCTCCAACATATCTATAATTTTTGATTGTTCCATGCTATTATATTATCTGTTTTGGATGTTTAATGGGCTTTATTATACACTTTTATATTATTTTTGGGACCAACCTATTAACTGGAGGCCCATTCCAAATTGCTGTTTTTTTGCCTATTTCAGTGTTTCATAGAAAAGAAATATCAAACGGAGTCCAAACAGAATGGAACCTTCGGGAAAGTCATTTTTGGAACAACCGCAATCCAGGAGACTTGGAGTGGACGTCAAGGAAGCAACAAGGTGGCCACGAGGCAAGGAGGCGCGCCCAGGGCGGGTAGGCGCACCTCCCACCCTCGTGGGCCCCTCGTGGCTCCCCTGACCGACTTCTTTTGCCTATATATACTCATATACCTTGAAAACATCTGAGAGCACCAAGAAACCCAATTTGCACCGCCGCAACCTTCTGTGCCCGTGAGATCCCATATTGGGGCCTTTTCTGGCGCTCCGCCGGAGGGCGAATCAATAACGGAGGGCTTCTACATCAACACCATAGCCTCTCCGATGAAGTGTGAGTAGTTTACCTCAAACCTTCGGGTCCATAGTTATTAGCTAGATGGCTTCTTCTCTCTCTTTGGAGCTCAATACAAAGTTCTCCTCGATCTTCTTGGAGATCTATTCTTTGTAATACTTTTTGCGGTGTGTTTGTCGAGATCCAATGAATTGTGGGTTTATGATCAAGATTATCTATGAACAATATATGAATCTCCTCTGAATTCTTTTATGTATTATTTGTTATCTTTGCAAGTCTCTTCGAATTACCAGTTTGGTTTGGCCTACTAGATTGATCTTTCTTGCAATGAGAGAAGTGCTTAGCTTTGGGTTCAATCTTGCGGTGTCCACTCCCAGTGACAGCAGGGGCAGCAAGGCACGTATTATATTATTGCCATCGAGGATAAAAAGATGGGGTTTATATCATATTGCTTGCGTTTATCCCTCTACATCATGTCATCTTGCCTAATGTGTTACTCTGTTCTTATGAACTTAATACTCTAGATGCATGCTGGATAGCGGTCGATGTGTGGAGTAATAGTAGTTGATGCAGAATCGTTTCGATCTACTTGTCGCGAACGTGATGCCTATATACATGATCATGCCTACATATTCTCATAACTATGCACTTTTCTATCAATTGCTCGACAGTAATTTGTTCACCCACCGTAATACTTATGCTATCTTGAGAGAAGCCACTAGTGAAACCTATGGCCCCCACGTCTATTTTCCATCATATAAGTTTCCGATCTACTTTATTTTGCAATCTTTACTTTCCAATCTATATCATAAAAATACCAAAAATATTTATCTTATTATCTCTGTCAGATCTCACTTTTGCAAGTGGCCGTGAAGGGATTGACAACCCCTTTATCGTATTGGTTGCAAGGTTCTTATTTGTTTGTGCAGGTACGAGGGATTTGAGTGTAGCCTCCTACTGGATTGATACCTTGGTTCTCAAAACTGAGGGAAATACTTGCGCTACTTTGCTGCGTCACCCTTTCCTCTTCAAGGGAAAACCAATGCATGCTCAAGAGGTAGCATCTTGTGGAGAAGAAAAGAAGAGATCAACAAGTGTAGGGAGTACGAGGCAGCGAGAGCGGCTATGGCAGCAATGGAGCATGCACTGATGATGTAGGCAGAGCAGGAGGCAGGGATGGTGGAGGAGCAGGCGGCATGGATGGTGTCCAACGAGTATTCTGGCCAGCCAACGACTGATCCGTCATGCTCGAACATTGATTTCATTTTGCCATGTCCGGATTGTTGAACTATGATTTGTTTTGCTTTGTCGTATTTGATTCGAACCGTTGAATTTGATGATTTGTATCGTATGATTGGTGTGCATGGATCGCATGGATTTGAGGATCTGTATTCGAGGTGTGTGTCGCAGCCCAAATAAGGGGCCACCCGACGCTGTCCACGGACGCGCCCGCGGGCGTATAGGGGGACCGAATTTTCCAAGTCCGACTATAGATGCTATAAGGTACTACTGATTGGACTAAAATGTAGAGCTGGCAGTAGCGGATGCAGAGTGAGACTAGATGTTTTCACCCCTAGAATTATCATTAATTTACATTGTTTGTATGCACTCGACTGCAAGCCTTGACCCCTGCGACGCTCCCA
>NC_057810.1:294268174-294274312 GCF_018294505.1 Triticum aestivum | reverse complement strand
ACGGCGATGGCATGGAGTGCCCTCTCGCCCAGTGACACGTCTCCAACGTATTTATAATTTTTTATTGTTCCATGCTATTACATTATCTGTTTTGGATGTTTTATATGCATTAATATGCTATTTTATATTATTTTTGGGACTAACCTATTAACCTAGATACCAATGCCAGTTTCTGTTTTCCCTTGTTTTTGAGTTTTATAGAAAAGGAATATCAAACGGAGTCCAAACGAGCTAAAAATTTATGGTGATTTTTTATGGACCACAAGAGACCCACGGAGCATCAGAGTTGGTCCAGAAGAGTCCCGAGGAAACCACAAGCCTAGGGGCGCCCCCCCTAGGGTACGCCCCTGGCTTGTGGGCCCCTCGGGCACCCCCTGACTTGTTTCCGACGCCAAAAATTCCTATAAATATAGAAACCTCCAAAAAGATAGATCGGAAGTTCCACAACCGCAAGCCTCTATAGCCACAAGAAAATAATCGGGAGCCCGTTCTGGCACCCTGCCGAAGGGGGAAACCATCACCGGAGGCCATCTTCATCATCCCGGCGGTCTCCATGACGAGGAGGTATTAGTTCACCCTGGGGGCTGAGGGTATGTACCAGTAGCTATGCGTTTGATCTCTCTCTCTCTCTCTCTCTCTCTCTCTCTCTCTCTCTCTCTCTCGCCCGAGTTCTTGATTTGGCACGATCTTGATGTACCGCGAGCCTTGTTACTATAGTTGAATCATATGGTGTTCCCCCCTCTACTTTCTTGTGATGAATTGAGTCTTGCTCGTTGAGGTTTCGTTATGTTGGATTGAGTATTGGATTTGAGAACACTTGATGTATGTCTTGCGATGGGATATCTGTGGTGACAATGGGATGTTTTATTGATTTATTTGATGTATGTTTTGGCACTTAACTCGCGATTCCCGAGGTGACATTTGGGTAATCTATGCATAGGGGTTGATGCACATTTTCGTCCTACGTTCTCTGATAGAAACTTTGAAGTGATTCTTTGTTGCACGTTGAGGGATAGCCATATGATTTAATTATGTTATCACTGTTGAGAGACTTTGCACTAGTGAAAGTATGAACCCTAAGCCTTGTTTTCAAGCATTGCAATACCATTTTTGCTCACTTTTGTTACTAGTTACCTTGTTGGTTTTCTATTTTCAGATTACAAAAAACTATATCTACTATCCATATTACACTTGTATCACCATCTCTTTGTCGAACTAGTGCACCTATACAATTTACCATTGTATTGGGTGTGTTGGGGACATAAGAGACTCTTTGTTATTTGGTTGCATGGTTGTTTGAGAGAATCCATCTTCATCCTACGCGTCACACGGATCGATAAACCTTAGGTCATCCACTTGAGGAAAAATTGCTACTGTCCTACAAAACTCTGTGCTTGGAGGCCCAACACGAGTCTACAAGAAGAAGGTTACATACTAGACATCACCCATTTCCTTTTCTTAGTGATCCATGGTGTGCAGCCGGCCCCCATCAAAGGTGCTATCCTAGGTGACACAGGCGCATCTTCCACTCCCCTTCCCGACGGCGTGGAGGTGTCGTGTGGGTCCAACGGGATGGTGCAGCCCAGGACAACGACGACATTGATATGGCTTCGGTGGTTGTAGATCTATGGTGCAATGAACTCCTGCAGCACCCCGAAGATGGCCTTGGTAGGCCCCAACACCCTTGCAACAAGGCTAGGAGCGCTATTTCAATTTGGATCTTGGGTTCCAAATCCGGCCATGCGGGCCCATGGGTTGATGGGCCTGTGTAGGGATTTCTCCGGGGAGGTGACAGTTAGCGGTGGTGTGCTCCGCCATCGGTGCTGGTTCGTGTAGTGGCCACTGTGACCTGCGGCGGTACCCTTGTCACAGATTGCAGTGGCCATGAAAAGGTCTTCGTGAGGGTTAATCTCTCCAGATATAGTGGCTGCTATTGTGACATGTAATGTCAACGTTGCAGGATGTAAGCGCAATTTTCCTTTGTGAGTTTTGGCGACCTTCACTCCGACAAGTTTTCCTTCGATGATGAGATGCAATCTATTAAGGCTTGACGTAGAGGGTATGGTTGTTCCGCGGTGACGGTGTGATTTTCTTGCCCAACACATGTAGTTGCTGGGACTGCAGAAAAGTTATGACAACTTTGATTTGTTGGTGCTTTCCCGAGTACTCGGTCTTGAGTTCTGGGGTGAAAACTATTGGTCTGATTCGAGTTGGCTATACATGGAAATTGTGATGTTTTTACGTAGTTACCTTATTGAAGCCATTACTTGGATATGGTCGGACTTATTCTGGAGGGCGAGAACTTAGATTCAGGCCTTTGGTGGTTTGACCCCATGACAACGGCACTTGAGTGGCATTCCCTTCCTCTAGGCCTTGTTGTGAAGAATCTCATTGTCCTTGTGGTGTCAAGCGATGGTTGATGGGGATATGGTTGTTGTTGCAGTTTGCCGATCACTATTTTGATCATTTCTAGGTTTTTTCCCGCTTAGGCATAACTTTGATCTTATATAAATTTTCTATTTGTCGCTTATTTGTATGTGTTAATGTTGGCTATGTGCATTTTCGGTATGCAGAGGCCAGATATGTGCTCATTCTGTTTGTATCCATTTGACACTCCCACTGTTCCATAATGTATTGTCTATAGATTTTTTGAGAAGTCAAACTTCGCGAAAACTTGGACCAAATTTATAGAGAAACTATTTACAATATCAAATATATACATATGAAATTACATCTTATAATGAATCTAATGACATATGCTTGGCATTCTAGATGTAAATGTTTTCCTTCAAAAACTTGGTCAAAGATTGTGAGGTTTGAGACTTTGTTTTAAATGCACTACATTATGGAACATAGGAAATACTTCATTTTAAGCCAATAAAACTTAAAAAAAATCTTTTGTTTGCCTTAAACAACTCGACAAGACAGAGTAACCACACATCCTATTAACCTAAGAAATTTATCTCCACTAACTTATCTATCTCAACATGCAAACATGCCACATCACCATAAAATCATGGATGAGACAAGTCTCGCCCCAACATGCACCTATGCATGGGAATTTTTTTAATTCTATTAGTCTACTTAAATTAAATAAATATTTACAACTTTACATAATCAAATACAATAAGTCTTATATATTTTTAGTTTTGGTTCACATGTTATTAATCTAGATATTTATATTCCACAAAATAGAAGTTCATTGAAATATATTGCTACCCATTCCCGCAGCAGCGCACGGTGCATCATCTAGTAATAGTTTAATGCCAGGAGTAGCAGTGCATAGATTGTTTAATGTACCTAGCAGAAGACCATTTATCCTTTTTGTGATGTATGGGTGTGCTTTGGGAACTCAGACATGAGGTGTGATCAAGGAAACATTTCCACCCACTATACTTCGGGTCCCAGATCTTGCTGATTGTCACTAAAAGCTGCATCTTGGCACACATCTCCATGTCGTTGCCATTGAATTAGATGGATCTAGGGGTGGAGGGGCTCCATGATTCCGAAAGTTTCCTCTATTTTGAGTAACAATCCATGACATTATAGGGTAAAATCCCTAGATTTTCCCTTTATCGTTTTAATCCAGCAACGATAAGGTACTCCCTTTGTTTCTTATTACTCTGCACGGTAGGCTTGTCTTAACTCAAACATCATTAAGATTGATTTAAATTATATTAAACATTATCAACATCAACAATATAAATAAATACAATATAAAACCATATTTCATAATGGATCTAATGATATTGGTTTGAATTGTGAATGTTGGTATCTTTTCTATAAACTTTGTCAAACTTTAGAATATCTGACTTAGAACAAACTTAATATGCGAAGTAAAGAAGAAACAGAGGGAGTACATGCATCATCTCGAAGGCGCGCGTTGTCTTTGAATCCTCGGCCTCACTCCTAAGGCGTGTTCATCGTGTGTGGTGTCGCCGCCTTGTTTTGCATAGCCTAGGTGGCTACGAGTTGATCCATTCTAAGGGATATGCTCAAAGCGAGGTGCTGCTGAATGCATGATTAGTCTGTGATTTGTACTTTGCATGATGAAATCCTTGGATTTGACCTTTACGGTGTGTTTGGTTTGAGAACGAAGTGGAATGGAATGTCATGGTTCCATTCCACTAGAATGGGTCGGTTCCGTCCTTGTGTTCGGTAGTGGCAATTCGGAGGAATGGAATGGTACGTTTTGGTGTTTAGTTTGTGAGATGGAATGAAATGGGTTTATTCATCTCACTATGAATCGTATTGGTTTCAGTCAAAGGCAGATAAAAATTGAACTGTACTACCAGTATTTCAGAACAGCGGTGCGAGCATCAATGATTCATGTACCATAGGTTTGAACATGTTCTGTTAAAAACAAATCATAGAGAAACAGAAAAGAAAAGAATCAGAGTTAAACACAAGACAATAACCATCCAAATGCCAAAGTCAGCATCTGTCTGATTGCTACAAGCAAAAAATGCAGCTTGCTAGTCCGGTCCTGACCGCAGCCTTGCTCCTCCAATCCATCAACAGCGGCGTCCTTCCTATCACCACGGCACACACAGCTTGGATCGCCTACTCCATCAAGGCCAGCGCTTGGAGCCTCTGGTCCGTCAAGAGCGGCAGTGCGACGTTTCCCAGTATGCCACGCGAGCGCGGCGGCAGCGTGGCCTCCCCGGCCTCCTTCCGCCGATGGATCTCGAGGATCGCGCCATGGAGCAGAGTGCTCGCCTCCTTCTTCCGCCTGATCCTAGGTTGAGGTGGGGGTGCGAGGGGTGGGAGACACCGGTGAGGCTGCACTTCCAGCCGCCGTCATGGCCATCGAGGGAGAGAGGAGGGCACAGGTCGTGGGTGGTTGGGGCACCGGTGGGTGAGTCGGGGAGAAGGGAAGGAGACGCGAGTGAGGCGTTCCGCGTGGTCTGGCCGATTCGGTTCGGCATAAACAGAGAATATGCCGTTCCCTGGAATCGGTGAGTTCTGATTCCTTCGGCAATCTAAACACGAGAACGGGCCCCGGGGACGAAACCGACTCATGCCATTTCACTTCGTGATAGAAAGCAAACACACCCTTAGTGGTTGGATGATGCAATCTTGGCGATCGTGTGTCACATATTTTTTTAAGGCATTGCTTTGAAAGATAAAGATGTCGAATTGCTTTCTATGGGCTTTTATGTGCGAGCGTCAGTAGTTGAATCCATTTTTATTTTTAAATACTATCAAAGGTTTTTCTCACGATTTTTTCAGTTTTAAATAGCGCGCTATCTCAACGCGATAGTGTTTGGAGGGGTCTCGCGCTGAATGCAACATGCACAACTTAGCATCCTTTAGCGTGCTATGGTACCATTTATCGCTCTATAGCGTCAATTTAGCATCAAATATAGAATGCCATATCCGAAAATGTGTTTCTGAGCTCGGGCTCAGATGCTCCCGAAATCCAAGCCCTCTACTCTTTTCGAGATCAGCGTTGTATGTTGTATTATGTGTTGTATCCCTTTGGTATGTTCATTGGAAATGAATTTGAGCCAGCGCATTTACTACTGGTTCGTATTGTCATGTGACTTCCGGTCCATTCGACCGAACGACGGCCTAGCGAATTTCCTGAGCCATGTCGTGCCGTACTATCACCCCGATCATCAATCTAAGCCTTCTCCATGTCTTCCTCTGGATCCTCATCCTCCACCGCCCAGAACCAGGAACTCCATCGCCCCCCGGAACCAGGAGGTCCTCATCATACCGGTATGGGAGTCCTAGGACCGGCGAACTCCGACAACCACCATGCAGGTGTAGGTGTATGTGTATCCACGCGGCGCTTACCTCCGATGATGAGTGACGCGAGGCGAAACGGATTGGTGCCGAGGCGAGCGAGGTCTGACATGAGCGACGACCACTGGACGCGACTCCGACGTTGAACGACCAGGTGGACGTCCGGGTCGCCCATGGTGGCCTCTAGGATGGCCTAGTTGGTGGTGAAGTGCGCGAGCCTGACGAACGGCGCCAGCTTTTGCAGCATCGAGTACGCCGACAATCTGTTGGCCGGAGCGGCCCTGTAGACGGAAAAGTTTGCAATACAATAGTCATTATATTGATGGGGTGCAGGTGCACGTATATATAATTACAAGGGAAGACCTCTACCTCAACTATACAATATTA
>NC_057810.1:294258175-294267958 GCF_018294505.1 Triticum aestivum | reverse complement strand
CTCCTAGAAGACGGAAGTAGGCAATCCCTTGGTCATCACATCATCAAACTGTTGCGATGTCGACACGTGAAGAACCCCGAACACGGCCAAGGGCAACCTGCTCGTGCACAAAGTGGATATCGAGCTCAATATGCTTCGTAAGTCGATGGTGCACCGGGTTGGCGGAAAGGTAGACCGCGCTGACGTTATCACAGTAGACAAGAGTGGCCTTATGAACATCACAAAGCAACTCCTGGAGCAGCTGACGGAGCCAAGAGCACTCGGCCACGGCATTAGCCACGACACGATACTCTGCCTCGGCGCTTGAGCGGGAGACCATGGGCTGCCGCTTCAATGACCAATAGATCAACGAGGGCCCAAGGTAGATGCAGTAGCCTGACATGGAGCGTCAAGTGTCCGGGCAGCCAGCCCAGTCGGCATCCGAGTAGGCCACGAGGTCGGTGGAGGCGAAGGTCGTCAGAGTGAGTCCCAAAGACATGGTGCCGCGTATATAACGAAGAATACGCTTCACCAAGGTCCAATGGAGTCACGCGGAGCATGCATGTGGAGGCACACCTGCTGAACAGTGTACTGCAGGTCGGGTCGAGTCAGCTTCAGGTACTGTAAAGCACCAACAATGGAGCAATGAAACGCTCCATCGGACGCTAGAGACCCCCTCCAGAGCAGAGACCTTCGCCTTTGTGTTGACGGGGGTGGGCGCCGGCTTGCTGTTAAGCATACCGGCATGCTCCATGAGCTCATGGGCATACTTCTGTTGATGCAGAAAGAAGCCGTTAGTCCGGCGGACCACCTCGATGCCGAGGAAGTAGTGCAGGGACCCCAAGTCCTTGAGGGTGAATTCATCTCGAAGATGAGCAGTCAGCCGCTGAAGGAGATCGGTGGTGGACGCCGTGAGGATGATGTCATCAACGTGGAGCAGTGGATATGCAGTGTCAGCTCCCTGATGATACACGAAGAGTGAGGCATCGGAGCGAGTGGATCGAAATCCCAGAGGCTGCTGGAAGGCTGTGATATGCTAGTACCAAGCCCGAGGCGCCTGCTTCAACACGTAAAGAGAACGGGAGAGCAAGCACATAAAGTCTGGGTGCTCAGCGTCGACGAAGCCAGTGGACTGCTCATAGTACACCTGCTCGGCTAGATGACCGTGCAAGAAGATGTTGGAGACATCCAACTGGTGCACAGGCCAGGCGCGCGAGACCGCCAGCTGGAGCACGGCGCGAATCGTGCCCGGTTTAACAACTGGGGCGAAGGTGTCGGTGAAGTCCATGCCTGCACGCTACCGAAATCCATGAACCACCCACCGAGCCTTGTAGCGCTGGAGAGAACCATTCGGGCGAGTCTTGTGGCGAAACACCCACTTGCCAGTGATGATATTGGCACGAGGGGGTCACGGAACAAGCTACCATGTGCGGTTGCGCTGTAAGGCATCAAACTCCTCCTGCATCGCAGCTAACCAATGGGGATCCCGAAGGGCAGCACGAGCGGAGGTGGAAACGGGAGATGGTGTCGACGTCGAGGCAGCACACACATACTCGTAGGAGGAGCACGTGCTTGGCCGAAGCACTCCTACTCAGGCACGGGTAGTCACGCCAAGAGGCGGGGCAGTAGGGCCGGCGATGGCGGCAGGGGCCGTGGTGGCGTCAGGGGCCACAACCACGACAGGGGCGGCGGCGGCAGCGGCGGCAGCCGAGCCGGTGACCAAGGGAGCGACGGGCGAGGAGGATGTTGATCCCGTCGCCGGAGTGGCGGCGCCAGCCGGGGTGGAGGGCGGAGTACCCACCGGCTCAACCTCGTAGGAGGGAGACGGGGATCCAGGGGCCTGGTCAAACTCGACCTCTATGTAGGGAGTCGAAAAACCGGGTGGTGGCGGCAGAAGGCGTCGTGCCGGGGGGGCTTCCGGGGGCCGCCGCCGCGCATCGCTCCAAGAAGGGGGTGCGGGGGCCGACGCCGAAGGGGCCGAAGCCGAAGGAACCTGAAAAAAAAGAGAACACCATCTTGACTAAATACACGTGCCTCGAGGTGTACACACGATGAGTGACAGGATCATAGCACCGACAACTTTTGGTGTTAGGAGGGTAGCCAAGGAAGATGCATGGGACGGAGCATGGTGCGAGCTTGTGTGGCGTGGTGGACGCGGTGCTGGGATAACAGTGACACCCAAAAAAGCGGAGACCACCATAGGACGGTGGTGTACCAAAGGGAAGGTCATGAGGTGCGTAGTTCCACCGAGGACGACCCGGACGAATGTTAACTAAGAGAGTGGCGGTGGCGAGAGCATCGGGCCAAAATCGAGCAGGCATGCTAGAGTGACAGAGCAACGTGCGAACGCAGTCATTAAGAGTGCGTAGAATGCGCTCGGCGTGGCCGTTCTGCTGTGAAGTGTAGGGGCAAGTCAGACGGAAGATGGTGTCGTGAGAGGCGAGAAGTGTGCGAAGAGCGACGTTGTCAAACTCTTTTCCGTTATCAATTTGGAGGGCGAGTATGGGGCGACCGAACTGGATGGTGACATAGGAATAAAAAGCGGTGAGTGTGGCTAAAGCGTCGGATTTATGACGAAGAGGAAAAGTCCACACATAATGAGAATAATCATCTAAGATCACTAAGTAGTATAGATAGCCCGTGTTACTCGCAACAGGAGACGTCCAAACATCACTATGAAGCAATTGAAACGGGAAAGTGGAAACGGAAGTAGACACGCTAAAGGGAAGACGAACGTGCTTGCCTAAGCGACAAGCCTCACAAGAGTGCTCGTCGAGCTTATTACATGAGAACTAGAAACTCCTAAGAATTTAACGTAAAATGGTGGGGTTGGGGTGGCCCAAGGGAGCATGCCAAAGGTCAACGCCGGCGGCAAGGGCGACGGGTGTGGAGGTGGAGGCGCCGGCGTGCACGGGGTAGAGCTCATCGGGACTGTCACATCGGTGAAGGATCATCCGAGTACGAGCGTCTTTCACAGAAAAGCCAACACCGTCAAATTCAACAATAAGTGGGTTCTCACGAGTAAGACGACAAACGGAAACAAGGTTTGTGACTAATTCAGGTGAAACAAGAACATTAGACATAGTAATGGGTGTGGAAGTGGAGGGAAGACTAGTGCTACCAATATGGGTAATAGGTAAGGAGGAGCCGTTGCCGACGGTGATACAAGTGGGTGTGCCAACAGGAGTGGAGGAGGTTAGGTTACCAGATGAGCTGCCATGTGCGCAGTAGCACATGAGTCGATGTACCAGTCGCCTCCACCTACATAGCTACTCGGCGATGGTGCGGAGTGCCGGGCGGCGAGGAGGATGGGGTCCCATGGCACAGGTACCGGCGGCGGCGGAAGGCCCTCAAAGGGAGGCGCCGGGACGGGTGGACCATAACCAACGAGGGGCGATGGCGCAAGGAGGGCCCCGTAGCGGGCGCCAGTCGGCTGGTAACGCGCGCCGATGAACGCCGGGTGGCCCGCGAGGAGAGCCTGCTGGTAGTCCGGCGCCCCCCGGCACCCTAGGCCGGCTGCTGTTGCAGGAGGCGGCCGCCACCGCCACGCCGGTCGCGTTGGCCCCCTCCTCCTTGCGGCTGCTGCTGGGGAGGCGCTGGTGGCAACAACGGGTAACACCCGGCGAGTGCGGGAGGACGCGACTGGATCGGCGCGACCGGTGGAGCGAGGCCACCGCAGATGGTGAATTAGCCTGCAACATCCATGGAAAGGCGTCAGTGGCGGCGGGAAGAGGAAGGTGGTGGCGGCGGCACACGGGAGCGTGCGGTTGCGGCGGGTCAGGTTAGTGTGTCGGCACGACGGGCCAACAATGGCGCGGCAGGAGGCGCGCGGCGGCAGCAGGTCAGCGCAGCGTGTGGGAGCGGAAGCGGCACGGCTTGCACGGGGAGGCGGTGGCGTCAGAGGAGGACATGGTGGCGGCGGGGGTGCGGCGGCAGTGGGGAGCGGTGGCAGCGGCTGATGGGGTTATGTACCCAGGGTAGGGTCATGGACCTGTTCCAAGTAACTTCCCAGGACATCCTTAGAAGAGGTCGCCTTCCAGTCGACCAACGAGGATTCACTCGACTGGACGGAAGGACTCGACCACGAAGACTCACTCGACCACCAGGAGGTCAAGAGGCACTCTGCACTGCAACGGCCTGTAATCAAGTAGACTTTATTATAGTAAAGGCACTTTATGTGGGGCGTTACCAGTAACGCCCCAGACTTAACTCACCTTAAACCCTCTCCTACGTGGGCTGGCTGGGGTCCTGGCGCACTCTATATAAGCCACCCCCCTCCACAGGAAGAAGGGTTCGGCACCTGGTAACTCATATACACATAATCCACTCGACCGCCTCCGGGCTCCGAGACGTAGGGCTGTTACTTCTTCCGAGAAGGGCCTGAACTCGTACATCCTTTGTGCTTACAACCTCTCCATAGCTAGGACCTTGCCTCTCCATACCTACCCCCACTCTACTGTCAGGCTTAGAACCACGACAGTTGGCGCCCACCGTGGGGCAGGTGTTTTAGCGATTTTGTGGAGAAGTTGCGATTCTTCCGAGTACTTTCATCATGGTGTCTGCTGGAGTTTTGGTCGAGGGTCAAGAGATCCGTCTCGGCACTCTCACCTTCATCGCCGACGACTCCGCATGGCTCCAGGAGGCTCCACTCGACGTAGATGCGCTCCCCGTCCGCGGTGTGACGCATTTTCGCGCATGTGTCCGCGGTGTTCTGCTGCGGCAACCGTCGACCCAGTATCGGTCGACTCCTCCATCGTCCACCCTCCCGGTATCCCGCCAGCGCAAACGCTCGGGCCGGTCGAGGCTTCAGCGATGGGTGAGGCACGCGGTGGCTCGCCAATCGGCCACCACCCAAGTTGCGGCAATCGAGCCCGACGAACCTCTCTACGGCTTGTTCGATCAGTCGACTGGCTCCGTAGAGACTGCATCCGAGTGCGGTAGCAGTGATCCAGCGGTGGAAATCTTGATGGTCGACGGGCCCCACAGTCCCCCTGGCTTCGCCCGAGGTGGTGGAGCGGGTGACGGCGGCGACCCTACACGAGGCTACGAAGAGTACCAGCCCGAGCCACTCGACTCTCTGCAAAGAGAAGAGCTTTGCCGCAGGAACGAGGATCCCCTGCGTATTCCCATCGCAGGAGAAACCCTCGAGGCTCGTGCCTTGGAGGAGGCGCGTCTGGCCAATTTGGCTGAGCGCACTCGACTGGAGAACCTTCAGCGAGCACTCGACGAGCGCGCGTGGCAACGAGTTCTCGACACCAGTCGACGTCAACTCTTCCCGCCGACTCAGGTATACCGAACCCCAATTCAGAATTTAGCAGCTGCGACCCGTATAGCAGAGTCCATCCAGCCTTCGCAGTCGGAAGCTGGCAGAGGTTTGCTGCAGATCAGGGATCTACTCCGGGCAGCAGGAGATCAGAATTCAGCCGTGTCTCAGTCACGCAACAGAATTCATAGTCGATCCGTCACTGTGAATACGGTTCAGTCGGCGCACAGCCCCAGATCGCCTCCGCGGCGCGAAGGGCGCGAGAATCGGCGAGATCAATATGGCGACAGGCTCGACCGAGATGACAGGCATCGAGTGCCCTCTTCCCCTCCGAGGGGTGGGTCTTACGCTCCTCGTCAGCCAGATGACAGGCGTCAGTACAGTGCAGGGCGTAGGGTTCCAGTCGACCCCAGAGAGCCAGGCTTCGACGCGCGATCCATTATCGTGCAAGGGTTGGTCGACCGGAACAGAGCCCATCGAGGTGCACTCGACAGAGATGTACCCACAAGCAGTCGAGTGCATGTTTCTGGTCCTGAATGTTTCAGCAGAGCTATCAGAGCTGCAGTTATCCCTCCCAATTTCAGGTTGGCAACAGGAGTCAGCAAGTTCACTGGTGAGTCAAAGCCTGAAACTTGGCTTGAAGACTACCGAGTGGCAGTTCAGATTGGTGGTGGGAACGACGAAGTGGCCATGAAACACTTGCCTCTCATGCTGGAAGGTTCTGCCAGGGCATGGTTGACTCAATTACCTCCTAGAAGCATTTACACTTGGGAAGATCTGTCCCGAGTGTTCATCAGAACGTTTGAAGGGACTTGCAAGCGACCAGCTGGATTGACAGAGTTGCAAGTCTGCGTGCAGAAAACTAATGAGACTCTCAGAGAGTATATTCAGAGGTGGATCACTTTGCACCACACTGTGGAGAATGTGTCCGATCATCAGGCAGTCTGCGCCTTCAAAGATGGTGTCAAGAACAGAGAACTGAGTTTGAAATTTGGTCGAACCGGTGACATGACCTTGAGTCGGATGATGGAGATTGCTACCAAGTACGCCAACAGCGAAGAAGAAGACCGACTCCGAAGCGGCAAGCACAAGCCGAGTCAGTCGGAAAAAGGAAACACCAGTCGGAAACAGAAGCGGAAGGCTGAACCGGCAGCTCCTGGAGAGGCTCTGGCCGTGACTCAAGGAAAGTTTAAGGGGAAACCAAAAGGATCCTGGAACCCCAAGAAGGTGAAGGATAAAGAAGGGAACAACGTGATGGACATGCCATGTCACATTCACACGAAGAAAGACGAAGAGGGGAATATCATTTACCCGAAGCACACCACTCGCCAATGTCGACTCCTGATCCAGCAGTTTCAGGGAAAACAGTCTAAGGACAAGGAGAAGGAGTCGGACAAGGCCGAAGACAAGGAGGACAGTGAGGAAGGATATCCGCATATCAACTCCACTCTGATGATCTTTGCAGATGTGGAAAGCAGAAGTCGACTGAAAGTGATTAACCGAGAGGTGAACATGGTTGCCCCCGCAAAAGCAAATTATCTGAAGTGGTCTCAAACACCCATCACATTCGACCAGTCTGATCACCCGACTCATATTGCCACCCCTGGGAGGCAAGCTTTGGTGGTCGATCCAGTTGTCGAAGGCACTCGACTGACAAAGGTGCTGATGGATGGTGGAAGTGGGCTGAACTTATTGTACGCAGACACATTGAAAGGTATGGGCATTCCGATGTCCCGACTGAGCACTAGTAACATGAGCTTCCATGGAGTTATACCAGGGAAGAAGGCCGAGTCACTCAGCCAGATAGCTTTGGACGTGGTGTTTGGTGATTCGAAGCATTTTCGCAAAGAAAAGTTGACGTTTGAGGTCGTGGATTTTCAGAGTGCATATCATGCCATTTTGGGGAGACCAGCCTATGCACGGTTCATGGCTCGACCATGTTACGTGTACCTCAAATTGAAGATGCCCGGTCCCAAAGGTGTGATCACTGTCACCGGTGATAGGAGAAAGGCAGAAGAGTGCTTTCAGAAGGGCTCCAAGATTGCCGATTCCCAGGTGACAGCGGTCGAGTTCAAAGAATACAAGCAAAACGCAGATCCGAGTGATTTGCTGCGATCCAAGAAGCCCGCCACAGAGTCTGCATTCCAGTCGTCCGGTGAGACGAAGCCCGTTCACATTCACCCGACCGACCCCGAAGCAGCTCCGACCCGCATCTCCACGACACTCGACCCAAAATAGGAAGAAGCGCTCATCCAGTTCCTCCGTGAGAACTGGGACATTTTTGCATGGAAGCCCGCTGACATGCCAGGTGTTCCCAGGGGACTGGCTGAGCATCGCCTAAGAGTCGACTCATCTGCAAAACCGGTCAAAGAGCATCTTCGGCGGTCCGCCGTCCAGAAGAGAAAAGCCATTGGCGAAGAAGTGGCTCGACTGTTGGCGGCAGGATTTATCCGAGAGATATACCACTCCGAGTGGCTCGCTAATGTCGTCATGGTTCCTAAGAAGGACAAGTCGCTCCGAATGTGCATTGATTTCAAGCACATTAACCGGGCCTGCCCGAAAGATCATTTTCCTCTCCCTCGCATAGATCAAATTGTTGACTCGACCGCGGGATGTGAGAGATTATCTTTTTTAGATGCCTACTCCGGGTACCACCAGATCCGTCTGTACGGGCCCGACGAGGTAAAAACAGCTTTCATCACTCCATTCGAGTGCTTCTGCTATATCACCATGCCATTCGGCCTCAAGAATGCCGGGGCCACATTCATGCGAATGATTCAGAAGTGTCTACTCACTCAAATCAGTCGGAATGTGGAAGCTTATATGGATGATATTGTTGTCAAGTCACGAAAAGGTTCCGACCTGCTCGCTGACCTCGCCGAAACATTTGCCAACCTCAGAAGATACGATATCAAGCTCAATCCATCAAAGTGCACATTTGGAGTTCCTGGTGGCAAGTTACTCGGTTTTCTCGTTTCCGAACGGGGAATCGACGCTAACCCAGAGAAGATTGGCACTATTCTCCGAATGAAACGCCCTGTGCGAGTGCACGATGTCCAGAAGCTTACTGGATTCTTGGCCGCATTAAGTCGATTCATCTCACGACTCGGTGAAAAGGCATTACCTCTTTACCGACTGATGAAGAAGACAGACAAGTTCGAGTGGACTCCAGAAGCTGATGCAGCGTTTGCCGAGCTAAAAGCTCTGCTCTCCACCCAGCCGGTGCTTGCTGCTCCAATCAGCAAAGAGCCTCTGTTGCTCTATATCGCAGCCACAGGACAAGTCGTCAGTACTGTGCTAACGGTCGAGCAGGAAGAAGAAGGAAAGGCTCTCAAAGTTCAGCGCCCAGTGTATTATTTGTCTGAAGTTTTGACCCCATCCAAGCAGAGATATCCTCATTATCAGAAGCTTGTGTATGGAATATACATGACCACAAAGAAGGTTGCTCATTATTTCTCTGATCATTCCATCACAGTCGTCAGCGACGCTCCACTATCAGAGATCTTGCACAACAGAGATGCAACTGGTCGAGTGGCCAAATGGGCGATCGAACTTCTTCCCCTTGATATTAAGTTTGAGGCAAAGAAAGCCATTAAGTCCCAGGTAATAGCAGATTTCCTTGCCGAGTGGATTGAACAGCAGCAGCCGACTGAAGTTCACTCGGAGCATTGGACCATGTTTTTTGATGGCTCTAAGATGTTGAATGGTTCCGGTGCTGGGGTTGTCCTGGTTTCCCCCAGAGGAGATAAGCTCAGATATGTGCTCCAGATTCACTTTGATTCCTCCAACAATGAGGCAGAATATGAAGCCCTCTTATATGGGTTGCGCATGGCCGTTTCACTCGGCGTCCGACGCCTGATGGTCTATGGCGACTCGGATTTAGTGGTCAATCAGGTGATGAAAGAGTGGGACGTGAGAAGCCCAGCCATGACTGGATACTGCAATGCAGTGAGGAAGCTGGAAAAGAAGTTCGAGCGGTTGGAGCTCCATCATATACCTCGACTGAAAAATCAAGCAGCTGATGATCTAGCAAAGATAGGTTCCAAGAGAGAAGCCATTCCGAGTGGTGTGTTCTTGGAGCATATACACACTCCGTCAGTCAAAGAAGATCCTTTCACCGAAGAAACTCCATAGCCCAAGAGTGCCACAGATCCGACTGAAGTTGAAGTCCCAGCGGTGGTCGACTTAGCTGCAGTGTAGAGCAACCCTCTCACTCGGGGGCTTAGCTGCAGCCCTGCGCTCGCCTAAGTTATAAAAATCCTACCGAGTGTAGAGCAACCCTCTCACTCGGGGGCTTAGCTGCAGTCCAAGCACTCGCCTAAGTTATCAAAATCCTACCGAATGTAGAGCAACCCTCTCACTCGGGGGCTTAGTTGCAGCCCTGCGCTCGCCTAAGTTATAAAAATCCTACCGAGTGGTAAGCCAGCCTTCCACTCGGGGGCTTAGCTGCAGTCCAAGCACTTGCCTAAGTTATCAAAATCCTACCGAGTGTAGAGCAACCCTCTCACTCGGAGGCTTAGCTGCAGCCATGTGCTCGCCTA
>NC_057810.1:294222551-294257465 GCF_018294505.1 Triticum aestivum | reverse complement strand
CTCGCCTAAGTTATCAAAATCCTACCGAGTGTAGAGCAACCCTCTCACTCGGAGGCTTAGCTGCAGTCCAAGCACTCGCCTAAGTTATCAAAATCCTACCGAGTGTAGAGCAACCCTCTCACTCGGGGGCTTAGCTGCAGCCCTGCGCTCGCCTAAGTTATAAAAATCCTACCGAGTGTAGAGCAACCCTCTCACTCGGGGGCTTAGCTGCAGTCCAAGCACTCGCCTAAGTTATCAAAATCCTACCGAGTGTAGAGCAACCCTCTCACTCGGAGGCTTGGCTGCAGTCCAAGCACTCGCCTAAGTTATCAAAATCCTGCCGAGTGAAGGGTAAACCTCTCACTCGGGGGCTTAGCTGCAGCCCAGTGCTCGCCTAAGTGGACTGAAGAATAAGTCGATTACGGTGAAGGCGCCTTGCTTTGAATCTACAAAAGACATTTCGAGCCAAAGACAATCGTATTCAAGCACCAAATTCAAGTTTGAATCGACATCTAAAGGAACCGAAAGTGCTCAGGCATCAAGCCCGTTAAGGTTTGTCGGTTACAATTCCACTCGGCATACCGAGGCAAATTTAAAGTATCGAGCCAGAAGAAGTTTTTTACCCCTCCTGTGGAGGGCTGGAAGGTGCAACGAATTCATCAAGGTCAATTCCGTCGGCGATCCGAGTGGCAGCTGCAAGGAAAGTTTCCATAAAGGACCTGAAGTCGTGCTTCTTAGTATTGGCCACCCGAAGGGCCGCCAGCTTCTCTTCTCGCGCATCTTTGCAGTGGACTCGGGCCAGACACAGAGCGACATCTGCACCACACCGAGCCGAGGACTTCTTCCACTCCTGCACTCGACCAGGGATCGTGTTCAAGCGGGCCATCAGCGATTCAAGGTCATTCTGAAGTGTCTCCTCAGGCCAGAGCGTCGAGTCGATGCGAGATGTGGCGGCCTTCAGCCTTGCGAGATAGTCCACGACAGCTGCAACACGAGACTCCAGTCGGAAAATATCCATGGCAACTTCGTTGTTCACCGGAGAATTGACGGGGTCGAGGTTTGGCTCCGGTCGGCTAGTTTCTTCTTCAAAGTTTTGACAAAATTCTGCAAGGGTGATCACTAAGTCAAGAGGTTGGTCGAATGGAAAAATCACGATTGGAAACGTCTGCCAAGCATAGAGATTTACCTTCAAGCATAAGAAACAGCTTCTTGGCAAGTCCACTCAGGAAAGCCTCCAGATCAGTTTTCTTCCCAGTCAATCTGCCGACTTGGTCGGTCAGGGCAGCTTTATCAGTTTTCAGTCGACTGATCTCCTTGTTGGCAATCCCAAGAGCAGCTTTCAGATTGGCATTATCTTGCTCAAGCTTGGTGACTGAAGCTAACTTCTCGTCAGCAAGCTTGGTCTTCTCAGCTAGCTCAAGGTCTTTCTTCTGTTGGGCCTCCCTTACCTTACCTGCAAGTTACAGCAAGATCAGATTTTGAAACAAGCAAGGGGAAAAGCAGTCGTCAAGGTCTCACCAAACATACCTTCGGTCTCCTCCTTTGCCTTTATCAGCTTCTCCTGAACCAGCTTCAAGCTCAGCTCGACTTGAGTATGCTTGTGTTCCAGCTCTGAGTAGCGAGCCACAAGATCACAAGAGTTCTGCGAAGAACCAATCGACTAAATGTCAAATATAATTCACTTCCGAGTGAAAAAGGGAAAAACTCACGTTTCTAAGACTACAGCCAAATACAAGCATTCGACCGTAGTCTCGGGGACTACACCCAGTGGGTGCACTCAGCGTGCCCCACTAATCCTGTTGAAGACAAAGTCGACCAGTCGACCTCAAAAAAAAGTGCGAGATGCCTTCTCTAAGACTGTGATCAACTGCAAGCAGTCGACCACAGTCTCGGGGACTACACCCAGTGGGTGCACTCAGCGTGCCCCCACCGGTTTGTGAAATCCAGTCGACCAGTCGACTGACAGAAAGATCGACATCATAAAGCCTAAGGCCGACTGCCAGCAGTCGACCTTAGCCTTGGGGACTACACCTAGCGGGTGCACTCAGCGTGCCCCCGCTAACACGGAGTTTATTCGACACACCCAGTGGGTGACTACTATAAATTCCGGAAAAGACAAGTTTTTGGTAACATATCCAACAGAACAAACAGCGGTCGACTGACCTGGACATTGCTTTGGAGGGCAGAACTAGCGTCATAAGCTGCCTGGCTCGCGTCCCGGATGGTCTTCAGCTGCTCCATCATGAGTCCCGCCTGGCGTATTGCCTCCTTCGCTGCGCCAGCTTGGTCCTCTGGGACGTGGTGCGTCGTGAAGAGGGAGGGCTGCTGAGCACTCGTCAGTGGATTTGCGAAGGACACCATGTGTCGAGTGGTGTTCTCTTCCTCCACAGTCAGAATCTCAGGCGCCGTCACATCCTGAGGCACCTTACTGGCGGGCGCTTTCCGACTCCTCCTGCGTGCCAGTGGTTCTTCATCCTCGTCATCATCAGGAAGATTGATAACAGTATTGGGTGGAGCTGCGGAGAAGAATCAGGATCAGAGATCGCGAGTCAGTCGACTAAGAACGGCGTCAAGAATACAGTACCTGGGTTCGAAGTCGCTGCGTCCTCCATCTCGTGGTCATCAGCCCGAGCTGAGGTTTCAGAAGTAGCAGCACTGCAACTCCAAAGGATCAGTCGACTAGCTTTGGCGTCGACCAGAGACAAAGTTCACACAAAATGAGAAGATTCAAATGACACAATTACCCTGATATGGTGGGGATGGACACCTTCATCTTCGGCAAGAGCTTGGTCGGCTTTGGCGGAGCCCCCCTAGGCTGCTTCGGCGCCTTTTCAGTCGGCGCTGGAGAGGTGGTCCTAGGGCGTTTGGTCGACTGCGTCGCAACCCCCTTGCCACGTTCAGTCGAAGGGTCGTGGACGAGCTTCGACCGCCTTTCCGAGCGCGGTGGCACGACCTCCTCCTCTTCCTCCTCGTCCTCGGTGTCATCATCATCGCCGTCGTCATCATCATCGTCGTCGTCGTCCCCGGCAACGTCCGAGTCCCATTCCTCCTCGTCCTGGCTCTCGCCCCCACTCGCCTCACCCTCCTCAGTCGGAGTTTGTGCCCCATTGGGCATCGAGTACAGCTCGGTGAGGGCCTAGCAGATATCAAGACAATGATCAGTCGACCAGTCGACAGAGTAGACAGAGATAGATGCGACAAGAATGCAGTGGAGAGCAGGGCAAGTGTACCTTATTTGGATCGCTGTTGTGGTCGAGTGGAGGAATCCTTCTGGCTCCGCGTGGGTTGTCCTTGTTTCCGGTGACGGCTGCCATCCATCTTTCCAGAGTGACATCGTCGACTGCTTCTGGATGGACTCTAGTCTTGTCTTCGGTCCCACAGTACAACCACATGCAGTGGCTCCGGAACTGGAGGGGCTGGATGCGACGCCTGAGGAAGACCTCCAGGAGATCCATGCCCGTCACTCCCTCCCGAACCAACTGCACCACGCGCTCCATCAACATCTTCACATCAGCTTTCTCCTCCGGGATCAACTTCAGAGAGGAGGGCTTGTTCACTCGGTCCATGGTAAACTGCGGAAGTCCACTCGACTGTCCCGGCGTCGACTGGTCCCGGCAGTAGAACCAGGTCGACTGCCAGCCTCTGACTGACTCGGGAAAGGTCATGGGCGGGAAGGTGCTCTTGTTCCTCACCTGGATGCCCAAACCCCCACACATTTGGACGACTCGGGTCTTTTCGTCGCCTGGACTCGCCTTCTTCACGGTCTAAGAGCGACACGTGAATATATGCTTGAACAAACCCCAGTGCGGTCGACAGCCCAAGAAACCCTCACACATGGACACGAACGCAGCAAGATAGGCAATGGAGTTTGGGGTAAAGTGGTGGAGCTGCGCTCCGAAGAAATTCAAGAAGCCACGAAAGAAAACACTCGGCGGCAAGGAAAACCCACGATCGACATGGGTGGCCAAAAGCACACACTCACCCTCTTCTGGCTGAGGCTGCCACTCCTTCCCCGGAAGCCTCGCAGCTCCGTGGGGGATCAAACCCTCGTTGGCCATGTCGAGAATGTCATTCTCAGTGATGGTCGACTGGATCCAGTCTCCTTGGACCCAGCCTTTCGGCAGGCGGGATCTGGACGAGGACCCTCCGCGGCTGGTGGATCTCCCCTTCGCCTTCTCCGACGCCGACGCCTTCTTTGCACGCTCCAGCGCCGCCGTCTTCTCCTTGGCCATGGTCGCCGGCGAGATGCGCGAAGGGAAGTGGTGCGGAGGCGAGAGCGAGCACGCTGGGCGGGGAAGATGGAAACAGAGAGAGAGAGAGAGAGAGAGAATGCTGAGGCGCAGCACAGGAATCCTCGCCGGGCACATTTATAAGGTCCCTTCCGAGTGGATGACAGGTGGGCCCGGTCGATCTAATCATATCTGGAGCAGTTATGCAGACTGGATACGTGGTGAAAAAGGCGGTGCGGAGATCGAGGCGTCCATGCCCCGTCCCATCCGAACGCCGCGGTCCGCCCCGCTTCGCGCGCGTCCCCAAATTTCGCATCCCGTGGAATCCGCGAACAGCAAATCAGTCTGTCAGGCGCGGTGTTTCCGGCGATCCGTCGCTCGGAGATCGTCGAAGCCTGAAAGATCACTCGACGCAAAAACAGAATGGATCGAGTCGACTGAAGGCAAGTTGCTTCCTGTCGACGAAGAGATTCTTTGGTCCAGAACAGCGCACAACCAGAGCACAAAGGTTAATCGGAAACGACATCAACTCCTTCTTCACTCGAAGCCTCAATCCATTCGGGGGCTAATGATGGGGTTATGTACCCAGGGTAGGGTCATGGACCTGTTCCAAGTAACTTACCCCAGGACATCCTTAGAAGAGGTCGCCTTCCAGTCGACCAACGAGGATTCACTCGACTGGACGGAAGGACTCGACCACGAAGACTCACTCGACCACTAGGAGGTCAAGAGGCACTCTGCACTGCAACGGCCTGTAATCAAGTAGACTTTATTATAGTAAAGGCACTTTATGTGGGGCGTTACCAATAACGCCCCAGACTTAACTCACCTTAAACCCTCTCCTACGTGGGCTGGCTGGGGTCCTGGCGCACTCTATATAAGCCACCCCCCTCCACAGGCAGAAGGGTTCGGCACCTGGTAACTCATATACACATAATCCACTCGACCGCCTCCGGGCTCCGAGACGTAGGGCTGTTACTTCTTCCGAGAAGGGCCTGAACTCGTACATCCTTTGTGCTTACAACCTCTCCATAGCTAGGACCTTGCCTCTCCATACCTACCCCCCACTCTACTGTCAGGCTTAGAACCACGACAGTGGCGGCGCGCCGAGGAGGCGCGGTGGCGGCGGCACAGGGCGGCGGCGGCGTCAGAGGAGGACGCGACGGCGCACGCTAGGTGGCGCGGCGGAGGCGGCACAGCGCGACGGCAGCGTCAAAGGAGGACGCGGCGGCGCAGGGCGGTGGCGGCAGAGGAGGAGGACGCGGCGGCGGTGGGGAGCGGCGGCGGCGGCTTGCCCTTGGTCAGGACCTTCAAGATGATACCATGTAGACTGGAAAGTTCGGAATACAGTAGTCGTTGTATTGATGGGGTGCTGGTACACGTATATATAATTACAAGGAAAAACCTCTACCTTAACTATACAAAATTAAAAGGTACTGTAGTGTTAACAAACGTTCTGCATTATGGGACGGAGGGAATAGGTCACAATTCTAATATAAATGTAACACAAAATACAACTCAACAGGTCCGGATGGCATTCGGTGCGCGCTCTGGCTATCCTGCACCACAGGCCCAGGCGATGTAGTAGGACAGGCGATCGAATGAGCTCCCTACTACATCATATCTTCCAAATGGTGTGCTACTGAGGATGTCTTCAACCTTGGCCATGATCGCCTAGGCGTGGATCAAGTCCCAGCCTCACCGGGAACTTCTCCTGGGCTACCACCACCACGCACCAGGTGCCATCGGAGAAATCATCTTGAAGCAAAACATCAGCATCTAGAGGACTTCCATGATCCCCAAGTACTTGGGAGGATTGCCCTGGTACATAGTGGCATCGAGAAATAAGAATGCCAGTGAACCTCCCGGCTCCTCAGCGATTTGGGATTCCTGACCGTCGGATCTGGTGGCTTGATCGGATCTGGGCCGTCGGATCAACCCCTGGAACAACCTCATCCGTCGGATAAAAAAAAGTTACAGCTGGAATGAACAGTTTCACCTCGGCCGTGCCACCGCACGTAAATAGCCTGCCCCACCGGGGGCATTTTCGTCATTTCAGTCACACAGGGTATAAAAGGGCCAGCTCCCGTGGTGAACCCTAGCCGGCTCCCCTCCCCCTCCCGTGCGCCTCCTCTCCCCCTCTCTCTCGTTCCCTTCCCTCCCGGGCGCCTCCTCTCCTCCCGCCCATGTCGTCGCCGTCGCCGCCGCCGCCACCACCGCCACCCACCGCCTCGAACCACGCCGTCGGCATCCATCCACTGCCCCGGCTCCGTCTAGATGTGCCGCAACAGAGCCCCCAGCCCTCCCTCTCGTCTGCTCCACATACGCCGCCTGATTCCGGCAAGCCCCGACCTCTCCGCCACCGTGCAGCACAGCGCCGAGCTCGCCTCGCTCAACTGCGTCCTCTTCTCCTGCTAGATTCGCCGCTCACGGCCCCCTACCCGTGACCCTGCCCCGTGGTTAGGGTTTCGAGTGTTGGTTGATTCCGGCGAGCCCCGACATCTCCTCCACCGTGCAGCACAGCGCCGAGCTCGCCTTGCTGCACTGCGTCCTCTCCTCCTGCCAGATTCGCCGCTCACGGTCCCCTGCCCATGACCCTGCCCCGTGGTTAGGGTTTCGAGTGTTGGTTCCAACACCGATGGCTATGTCAGGTGATTTCATCCCCTCCCCTCCCTCCTCCTCCTCATCTCTCTCTTCCTCTCTCTAATCTCTTGTTTTGTAGCAGCAGAGGATGAGTTGGGTGAGGGGATGATCATGGTGGCGGCCAGATCCACCATGGTTGCAAGTCCTTATTGTTCGTTCGTGGATCTTTGGGTCATCTGAAGGTCAACCCCTCTTCTCCACATACTTTTCAATCTTCCTTTAGGGCTATGTGTATGCTGGTATGGCCATGTGGTTTTTTAGGTTTGTTATATTCTATTGTCGTGCATGATGTGTGTAGGCTGGGAAGTGAGGGTCTTGTTTTGTTTTTTATTTTCTTTGGTAAAAGCCAAAAGTGCTACGACTTGTTATTGGCGGAGCACAAATTTATGTATTCTATTATTTGTCTGGATCCTTGTAGGGCGTGTGATCCTCTGTTGGTGGAGTGTTGGTGTTTTTGTTGCTTTCAGTCTAGCTAGGCTCCAAGGAAGGGCCTTTTTGGATCTGTCTTATTCTCTTTCTAGCTTCTTGTCCAGGGGAGCATTGGATCTAGGTATGTTCTTAGTGAAACATGCCTTTGTTGTTGTGAAGAGGTTTAGGCCAGCAAGTTTGTCGGGGTTGTATGATAATGAGGAGTACGCCATGAGATGCTTTACTGTTTTGGTGTGCTTTTTGTTTGGTGCTTATGGATAAATAAATGGACCTGTTGAGAGACTAAGGCAAAGATAGAAGAATGGAGTTTTGGATCTGTCTTGTTTTGTTGGTACCATGTTGTCTAGGGGGGCATTGGATCTAGCTACATTTTTTTAATAAAGCATGTCTTTGTTGTTGAGGTGGGGTTCAGGCCTCACAGGTGGGTCATACGATAATTAGATGGCTTCATATTTTTTGGATGAATAGATGGATCTTGTGGGAGATGACGGCATCAACTGTCTTGCAGTTTTGCTACATGGATCAGATGACAGCCAGGGCTAGAATAGATTCAATTGTCTTGGAGATGTTTCTGTCATATGATAGTTAGGAGATGCTTTGCCGCTTCAGTTGTGCCCCTTTTGGTTGGTATTTTTGGATGAATAAATGGATATTCTGAGGGATGAAGGCTAAAATATATTCAGTTGTATTAGAGTTGTAGTGTTGAATCTGGTGCGAGATAAGGGCTGAAATACATTCGGTTGTCTTGGAGTTTCAGGTTTTTTGTGCATTTGGTTCTGGTTGTTTTGATCTGACTAAGTGACACCTAGGTTTTGTTGATTTCTTGGGATTGTTCATTATCTTGATCCATGCCTGGTACTGAATCTGAATGTTTTCATCTCCGGTACCATGGCACAACATTGGCGGCGGCATCTTGGTGAGGAAGAGGACGGCAGTAGCTTAGGGAGGAAGATGACACTGGCAACCTGCAGTGTAAGAGGCTGCCGATGCCGCCGTTGGTGAAGAAGATGCTAGGCTGCGTCATTTTTGTGGGAGTATTGTGGTGAATTACATATTTAGATTATGGTATGGTCATGGAAACCTAGAGAAGGAAACTGGCTTGGTGCTCTAGAGCCAGGTGTGTGCCCAGACAGCTGAAAAGCTAATAGAACCACTATAAATCGAGGGACAACAGTCTTCATTGCCTAGTTCCCTTTGTATTTAAATCATAATTATATCTATCATCTCCTAACCATCGGCTCATGGGGACAGGACATGATCCAGGAGATGTTCGTCATGTCGAGCCTCCTAACCATCGGCTCCAGCCATCGGAAGCTAGAGTTCCTCGATGGTTCATGTGGCCTTAACTGCGCTAGGCTCCCTGTGCCCACGCCTCAATTCTTCTAACTCCTCTCAGGTATATTTTGTGTCTCCTTTTTCTTATTTATTTCTCTTCCATGGTACTTTCGATGTCTGCTGATATGTGTGTCCATATTTTCACTGATGTCATGTTTGCAGTATATGAGGTAGCTTTCCTGTTAAAATGGCATCGCATGTCATGTTTGCTTTAAGGAAATCTTCCTATTTTTATTTTTCTACAATGTAGGGCACAGTTTATACATGTTTTCTTTCTTAACTCGACCTGTTCCTGAAACTTTTATATTGATATGGTCTTGGTGGTCTCTGGTTTTGGTAATTAGTTTGAAGGTCCATTTATCAAAAAAAAAATTGAAGGTCTACCTTTCTGGTTTTCATTACTTATATGTGTTTATAGTCATGTATATGTTAATTTGACAACGGAGTTAACTTTACAGAACATATAAGTTACCACTGTTTTGTTAGTTCATTGATGGTCAAATATACTATTTTTATATCATCCTATAAGTGCCACAAAAATTATGCAGTTGATTGTAGCATGCTGTCATTGGATTAAAAATATATATTTTAGAATGTGGTCTTCATATGCTCATTGTATGCACTTACAATGGCTTCTGGTGGTTTAATATGCCCAAGGTTGTTACAGAACATGTAGATACCACTGTTCTATTTTCATGGTAAAACATACATCACCTCCTCGCCTCCTTGGCAGCTTCGGTGCCTGTGGCGTTTGTGCTCATCAGTGGGACGGTGCAAGGCGCAACTCCGATGCAGCGGCGTGGATGTGCGGTGTAGGAAGCGGTTCCTCGTCGGCTGGACGGCGTTCAGGCGTAACCCTGGCGCCCACTGAGTACTGCCTCGGCTACAACCTCCCTCAGTGAGCCCCATCTTCCTTCTGCTCTGCTTCGGCTACTATATGGAGCATGGCCAGAGCTATGATGATCAGTTATGGCTGATATAGGCATGCTCTCGAGCAATCGAGGCACTTGTGGGTATTAATTTGGATCCCCCTTGTTTCTTTGAGCCATTTTGATCACGTTCTTATTTTAGTGGCTCTGTCCTTGGATGGTCATTTCCGATGAGTGATAACCAGGGCAGTTTCACCCTCGTAAGAACATATTGATCTGGTGATCCAGAAACAAGAACCGCAGTAGCTTCCGTGCGTTGTCAGCAATTTGGCACGTCCAGCCGTGCATTCCGGTTCCTTGATGCGATTCTGGTCGTTGGATTGAGCGCATGGAAGGCCTCAGCCGTCGGATCGAACCCGTGCTCCTGTGCCAATTAATAGTTACTCCCGCGGTGAAATATCTCGTGCCGCCGCCTGTAATTCACATGCCCCACCGGTTGGAAGCCATTCTTGCTAGGGCGATGATGATTCACCATGGTTGAAATAAGTGTGCCTTTGAGATGTCGAGGCACCTGTGGGCATCAAGTTGGATCCTCCCTCTTGTCTCTAGAATCCTTTTCGATCCTGTGATACTTATTGTTCTGTCCTTGGATGGTCATTCTTGTTGAGTGATAACCAGGGCAGCTCCACTGTATAAACAGATTGATCTGGTGATAAGAGATGACGGGGGTAGGTTATATGATCAAGGAAAGACGAATCTGAGCCCGCTATGCAATTAACCTTGAGCCCTTTTTATTTGTATTCAAAAGTGTTGCCTATTTTTTCTCCAGTGTTTATAGCCGTCTTATGTAAAGATTTCTTCTCTCTCGTACCTTTATTGCATATAAGTTTTTTTTGATCTTTTATTTTTTGTTGTTGGTCCTTGATTTAGTCTGCTTAAGAGTAAGTTGCACTTTGTTATACTAGAAAGACCCGCTCCCAACAAGTTATCGGCTTGAGGCACCTGCGTGTATCAAGTTGGATCCTCCCTCTTGTCTCTAAATCCTTTTTGACCATGTGATATTTGTTTTGTCCTTCGATGATCGTTCTTGTTGAGTGATAACCAGGGCAGCTCCACTGTATAGACAATTTTTTTACTGCTGTGATTAAGTGCTCGGTTGATCCGAGTCATTGAGCGGACATTTCTTTTTGTTGTCTTTAGTTTGTTCGGAAGCTTTCCCCAATTCTTTGGATCATGCACCAGACTAAATGTAGGTAAACTGAGAATTGCTGAAAGGCAGACTATGACATTGTTACAATGCCTATGCTAAAATAAAATGTATGTTGCTCTCACACCTCAGCTATGATGCTCTAGCATCATTGATTTTAGTAGCCGCAGCTCACTAGCTAGCTCTTCTTAGTTAATTTGAGTCAGTGGATGGAAACTTGACCTTCAATGCTAAATGTGGATAACATATACTAGGATGCAGAGGCTGGAAACTTCAATTTTAAGACTAATGAGATTCCTTGTAAATCCTCACTTTGGTTTTAAATTTTGTAGTGCTCTACACATCTTTGATTAAGGAAACAATGTTCCAAGTGAAAAGATTTTTAGTAGATTCATTTTGTGTTATTTGTTTTGCAGCACAGGGAATGTCTTTTGCATGGCAGAAAGAGTTGTGGTGGGCAAAGAGGTCATAATTAACAAATAATCAACTTAATTACTTATATACCTAGAGGTTGTATTTTTAATCAACTTAGTCTTTGCATGTGCAGTGGTTTCAACATGTGTTTTGTCGAAACTCCTTGGTTCATGGCAAATTCAATCAATAATGTGAGTTTATAATCTAGCGGATGTGGAGCCGATGGATTTTTTCTTGGAGAGTGTATGTTTGTCTGAACTAGTGTTCGCGTCGCCTATGTCATGTACTCCCTCCGTTCCGAATTGCTTGTCGCACGTATGGATGTATCTAGATGTATTTTAGTTTTAGATATATCCATTTCAGTGACGAGTAATTTGAAACGGAGGGAGTAGAAAGCTTGCAAACTTACATTGATACGAATGTGCAGATCATATCATATGCCATGCCTTTGACCTTGCGTTATTCAAATTTAGTGCAAACATTCTGTCAAATTGCTGCTCTAATATTTTGTGCATTTGAATTTAATATGCACTTTATCTTCAAGGTTTTCCCATTATGGTTCTGTTTTGTCACAGATAAGTGTCAATTTCTTTAGTATGTACAACTGAAACATGATCTTCCCACATTTGTTCATCCATGTCTACATGTGCATTGTGATGTGTAGTTAAAGAATGTCCATGCTGATGCCCGATGAGTTCCGGTCATTTATCTGCAATACTGAATAAATATCTCAATGCTTTTCTCTAAGAAATAGATACACTTTTGTACTGGCCTCGGCCCATTTAATGATCAGCAATATTATCAACTACTCTGTCAATAACTTGTCAATAACTGGTAAATAATCTCTCTTTTACTGGTCAAAGAAAGTTATATAATTGTCTGTAGATTAGCTAGATAGGAGTCTATTAGATCGGCAGCTAGCAAGTTACAAAAAAAATTCTCTTTTTGTGCTTAGATGTTGAATGGTCACCGATTTGTTATGTTTTGGGCTCTATTCAAAACATGTATTCTTCTGTAATTTTTTTGGCCCATAATAATCAAACTCGACTCCGAATAGCAAGTGCGCCTGATCACTGTTCGTCCACCTCCAGCGGTTTTTGCTTGTTTTACCTTAGCCTTCATAGTCCCTCAAGGAAATTATCACTGAACTCCCACAATGGCATTCTCTCACTTTTGTGAACGACGCCTGATTTTCTCTTAGTAATAGTTCTTTACTGAATTTTGTTGGTACATAAATGGTTTTTACTGAAGATACTTGTATGTGTCTATGTGTATGGAGAATGGTGATGAAACCCGCGCCCACCTCCATGCCCCACCGCCGTGGTGATGCAGGTTCTCATCTCTCTCTCTCTCTCTCTCTCTCTCTCTCTCTCTCTCATGGTCTTGCCTCTCCTTGCAGGTCGACGCCGTCGTGCAGCCGCGAACGTGATCTCCGACCATCCCACCTCATAGCTTGCAGTCCAGGTCGATGGCAAATTCGAGTTCCAGGAGGCCTTTTTGTGCTGCAGCTGCAGGTTTGTGTTCTTGGGGAAAAATCTTTGTTTGTTTCTTATATTGGTGATGCGGGTGAGTTGATTTCTGCCTGATTTGTGCCTTTTCATCTTGATCTGTTTAGCATTGGAGCCCTTGAAGCATTTGAATGGAGCACATATAGGCATGCTCCGGTTCATCTTAGGTAAGTGTGAATCTGCAGAGCACGGCGGAGAAGAGCCAAGCCGTGGTGAGTCGATTACAGCTTGTGGCTATGCCCGTGATGCAGTGGCCGGTACGCTCCCATGGTGGCGACGCAACGTCACTTGATCAATTCTCTGGAGCGATGCTGACAACGAGTTATGGACCATGACGCCGCCTCCTAGTCTCGCCCTCTGCTACGTCCACCAATACACATGGAGGTGGGTACTGCTATGTACTGAAACTGGGACTGCAAGTTTCAGTTCTCAAATATTGTGTCATCACTGTTTGCAAGTTTCAGTTTATGATCGTAAAATTGTTTTATGTCTGCAGTGTTTCAAGCGACAACAGAGCGAGTACCAGGAGAGGAGATGAACCTGGGCGAGCAAAATTGAGAACTATGGCAGTGGCGAGTACTCCAATGGGCGAACAAAATTGAGAATTGTGGCAGCGCCTGTACACCAACTCGCCTCCACCTGGGCGGGGGCGAGGAAGAGCCCAGCACCAGCTGGCGAGGAGATCCTGAGCTTAGGAGAGAAGGAGATCATAGGCGTGGGAGAGGAGCAGATACTGTGCATGGACATCTCGGTGCTGGGGATTTATTTTTCTCTTGAACCTAAAAATCAATCATCTCTTGATTAGATGTGTGCTAAACTTGCCTTCCTATTAACACAACATGTGTTTGATCTTTATTCTCTTGGACAAGCTGTTTGGACCGGCACCCTCGCGCCAGGGCGCGATCTCGGTCTAGTTATTTATCATGGAGTGATACTAATTGACGAGGCCATACGAGACAGATGTGTTTTGCATGTTGTGTGGAGAAAGAGATAAGAGGAGAGCAAGGATATGACAACACCTCCATTTCTCTCAGTGCTAATTGCCCTGGTCTGTGTGTTTTTTTTTTGCGAGGAAAAGAGAGTTTTATTCCATAATGAGAGAGTTATAGTCGAGAGGCAAAAGATCCTCAATACAAGGTGGACCTAGGTGCAACCACACAGCCATGGTACACTCTAAACGGCTATAATTTGCCAAACGGTCGGCAACTCTATTTTGATCCCTGGGGAATAAACTCCTGGTCTTTCATCAACTCCTTAATTTCAGCCACCGGATGTCCATAAGCAGAGCGAACTAGTCCATCTCCTGTAAGAATAGACAAAGCTTCACTTGAATCAGATTGGACAATGACCGGAAGGTTAGAATGTTGTAAAGCAAGCGCCATTCCTTGCATGATTGCATGTAACTCCGCTTTCAGTGCATCGTTGCAATTGAAAATAAACCGATATGCAGCAAAAATAACTGATCCATTATGATGTCGGAGGATCATCCCTGCTGCCGCTGCACCAGACTCCCCTGAAAAGGACCCATCCACTGATAGAGCAACATAATCTGTAGGAGGAGGCAGCCAAAGCTTAGGAGCTGCGACCACACTTACTTCAGGCAAAGTCCAACCAGCAACCAACATTTTACCCTTAATAATTTTCTCTGTGCTATACTTACTAGCATCTTCAATAGACTTCATATAACTCTCCAAATAATCCACCATAGCAGCCACCGGGCGAACCTCTTTATCATGCGTAAGATCATTCCGTAGTTACCAGATGCGCCATATAAGCATAAGAACACGGCCGCGCTCGGCATCATTACAATTAATCAGCAGGTTTAGCAACCACTCGTTTCCACTGTTAATAAGGAGTTGGTCACAGGGGAGCGACCAGACGCGTCTCATGGCCTCCCAAATGCTACGTGCTTGGTTCACCGAGGCTCAGGAACTAGCCGCGCATCGGAATCAATTCCAAACGACGAACCGCGGTACAAAAATGGCCAACCGTACCGCACTGTTCCCCCTGGTATTCCTGCCGTATCATCTTTTTCCACGAGCAAACAGTGCCACGTCAGAACTGCTTTCCAGCATCCCAATGCACCAGTGAACGCCCAGGATTTCTAGTGCAGCTGAGCACGGGCACCAAATCGCCCCTTCCTGCCGTATCCCACTATTTTAAACTATGTTTTTTTTTCAATCTTGGTTGGTTCCTCCATGGTAGCCAACGTCTTGTACCCAAAATATATCATGCATAGGCAGACCGAAAGATAATTAATTGTTTCCTAAAAACTTAATATCTTATAGATCTAGTAATATTTTGCAACCATGCATGCAACGATCTTAAATGTTTTAGCTATATTATGCTACTTTAATTCAATAAATACTTGATAATTATACAATATTATATGTATTTTCACTTTTAGTACTTATAATATAATCCAAATCCAAATACTTATGTTTATATAATCAAATCACATTGAAATAGATTGTAAGCACTCCCCGCGGCAACACGCGGTGCATCTTCTAGTATATTTATCATATTCCCGCGGTATATCACATCAGTCACTTTTAACGCAGCCTCGTGCAAGATTATCTCCTGTCTCCACACACGCTTATCTAGGCATGTACTCCCTCCGTTCCAAATTACTCGTCGCTGAAATGGATGTATCTAGAATTAAAATACATCTAGATACGTCCATTCTTGCAACAAGTAATTCGGAACGGAGGGAGTACTAGTTTATAGCTGTATATTGATCGCTAATTGTTCAGACATCTCTATCTCACGCTCTCCTCATTGTTTAGCTTAGCCAAAAATATATCCTTTTCTATTCCGTCACTGAATGCCAGTTCATAGATGACTCCACCCGTCTATGTCTTATTTGTGTAGACCCCTTATTTACTTATGGCTTTGCCGCCTGCAGTCGCCGCTTGCCCGATATTACTTAGCACCTGTCGTGATGACCTTCATTTCGTTTTGCTCAACTGATACGTTAGTTCGGCAATATACAAAGGGCGTTGCTAATCAACACGGTGCAGTTTGAATTTAATATTAGTTAGTACAGTAGTGGTTAGCGTGGCCAGATGCACCTTTAATCGCTCTTTGAATCTGTCTTCTTGGTCCTAAGATACTAGGTTTGCTAGCGTACCAGCAAAGCATGAAGAGAAGTCAGCTGCGAATAATTGGGCATTTGACTTGAAAGAACATTTGGCAAGTGCTCTGAACCGCTGCCATGGATAGCTTGTCCGGCTTATAGTGACAGGAAGGTGACTTCGCGGCGGTGTTGCGACCGACCTCCAACTTATAGGCCAATATATCAATATTTTTTTTCTTTTTTGAATGAAGAGGATGCATGTGGATGCGTCCGCGAAGTCCCTGAGCATCTGACTGCATCGATGATTCTTATGTTGGTTTGATTTTTAAAGCAATAGCGATTAGCTTATTTTAACCTTCGCGGAAGTCATTGGCACGACCGCTGCATCCTATCCATGAAGATAACTTAATACTCCCTCCGTTTCAAATAAGTGTCTCAATTTTGTTCTAACTTTAAAAGATCATCCGGAGTCACAGAAGTTGCGTCGCATGTTTATTTTGATGCTAGAACTTTGAAAATACGGTTTTGTAGTCATCTAACTTGACTCGAGCGTGTAGATACGGTCATAATACGTGTATGCAAGTGTATCCATGTGTATGGACCCATCTGTTAGTGAGTGATGCAGCTGAGCATGACATATTTTTATGGAGAACTACTGAGATGCATTTTTGCACAAAACTCCGTCATACTTTTTATTTAGATAAATAATTTGACCACAATACTGGCATTATATGCCAGACTTTACAAAAAACTTGTCCTCTGGGACTCGAACGCGCAACCAACTGGTTTAACACAGAACACTCTAGCGCTAAAGGCTGCAGGTGAATACATCTCACATCTATAACGAACTTATATGTAATTAAGGTACATGCATGTGGAGCTTAAATATTTTATAAACCTGAGTATTATATAAACTAGTGTGTTATATAAATGTGTGTATTACATATTTGGTTTTCAAAATTATTATTCAAAACAATATTTTAATTACACAAACATTTCAATAATCACATGCATATTTTTATAGTTCAATATTTGTATAATTAAAAATATTCTGAATTTAGAATTTCAATTGTTAACACGGACATTCTATCGTGGCTAATATTTAATTTATATATATGTTTTGAATAAAAATCAAGACTAAAAATTATACACAAGTGAATATTCATAAATATTTAATAAATGTTTGTATTCACCATTTTGTATAATTTTAATATAAGCCGCAAGTGTATATCTTTTGGATTCATCAAACATATTTATTTAATATAAAATAATGTCCGTATTAACTAAACATATTTCATATAATACATAGGTTTATATTTAAATGTCCTTATTTACTAACCATGGTTTGTATGGATAGTATTTTTAACACTCAAATATTGGAACATAATTTTATTACTTATGTTTTGCAAATATAATGAATGTATTTATTACTTACTTTTTACTAAATACTCCCTCCGTCCCAAAATAAATGTCTCAATTTTGTACTAGCTTTAGTATGAAGTTGTCCTAACACTTATTTTGGGACGGAGGGGGTATTTTATATATGATACACATGTTTGTATTTAAATGTTTTTATTTACTGATCATCGTCTATAATATTTTAACACACAAAATATTTAAATATAAATTTAGTACTTATCTTTTACAAATATATTAAAATAATAGCGCATGCAAAATGGGCCGCAATATACGCAATCCATTTGAGCTCCATATGTTTTCTCAATAATAATAATAATTAAGCTTCACATGCGTTCCCTTTAAGTCCATATAAGTTTGTTATCAGTGCATAGACATACAGACCTGTACGGTGTAGTGGCTTTACCATGCCGTTTTAAAACAGTTAGTCGTCGGTCAGTCCTGCTGCACCCATTTTTGGGCATATAATGGCAGTAGTGTGGTTGGATTTTCCTATAAATAAAATGTCAAGGGGTTTTGTGCAAATATGTGTCGTGCGGGGAAACTACAAAAATATGAGTGTATTTTTTTGAAAATGTGGAGGTGTTTTATGCAAATATGTGTCGCGCCGGGCAACTACAAAAATATGATGGTCTTTTTTGTCGCCCTAGTGCCATCACTCACTAACAAATGGTACCATACACATGAATACGCTTGCATAAGTGTACTGTGACCATATCTACACGCTTGAGTCAAGTAAGATGACCACAAAACCGTATTTTTAAAGTTCTAGCACTAAAGTGAACATGCGACGCAAGTTCTATGACCCCGGGTCATATTACCTCTATTTTAATACAAAGTTATATTAAAATTGAGACACTTATTTTAAAACAGAGGGAGTATAACTTAAGTGTTACGACTCTACACAAAGGGCCTAGACGAAGAATAAAAATACAAAACGGTCCTCAGATTTCACAATCAGAAATCCAAAAGTTAGTGCACAAAAACAATTCGATCACGGAAGGATTGGCGACCTCGTGGGAGATGCTCTCATCACCATGTTCGCCACCTTGCCATCTCTAGGCAAGGAGTAAAAGGTCTCCCCTGTGGTGATTGGAAATAGGGGCATAAAAAAAGTGGGCAAATCATGCAAAAACCAGTGAACCACCCTAGCCACCAAAATTGATCACTTAGAGCATTTCTAGCAGACCCCGCAAAATCCGAACCCGCATAAGTGTTTTGCAGTTCGCGGAAAAGTGCGTATGCAGGTCGGCGCAGGCGAGGTCAGACTCAGACCCCGCAAAACGGACCCTAAAAAAGCTTATTCGGTGAATATATTTTTTTACGGGTCGACTATGCGGGGTCTGCTCGGGCAACGCCGCGTCAACCAGCAAACCAAAAACCCCCAATAAGCGAATTTGACAGTGATCCCGACAAATGAGTTCAAATTCAAACGCTAAAACATAGTTCACGCGCAAATAAAAGCATAGTTTTGGTAGGGCAAACGCAAAAGGGCTTGCAAAAGCGACGACCATGTCCGGCATCATCTTGGTCGATCTTCACTCCGCGCCATCGAGTTCATGGAGATCACCGAATCCACCTCCGGCGCTTGTTCCAACTCCCGCACCGAAATCATCGGCTGCTGCAGTGAACGCATCGGCGACATTGGTTTCAAACCCTGCACTGAATCCACCTCCGGCACTGTAACACGCACTGGCCGACGCAACCATTCTCCTCTTCAAGATTTCTCTTCTTGCCATATCATGCCATTCTTTGGTGAGGTCGTCCATGTCATTGCGGTTCATTGTCATGATCTTGTTCTCTTCGGCGAGCAACATGGACGTGGCTTTGTTCTCAGCGACACATACTCTTCTCTCCTCAATGGTCACTTTGCACGGCCCATCTTCCTTGAGCAATTGTCATTTCTCTTGCTTCTCACGTGCCTTTTTCTCGGCCAACTCTTTCTTGATCTCCAACATCTTCAATAACATCATCTCATTTGATTGCACCATCGCATCAATCTTCTCCCTCAAGCTCTCTCTTCATTTTCTCCTTAGTCTTCTTGTCGCCATCGGGCTTGTTCAAGTTTCTTGGGCCATCATCATCCTCATCTTTATCCATGTTTGTAAGTGAACCTCTCTTCGGTGGGGATTATTTCTCAATCAACTTCCACTTTTCGCAATTCTTGAGCAATTCCCAACAATGCTCTAGTTTAAAGAATCTGTCTTCCGAAGCTTCCATGTCTTTGTATCTTTGTTGGGCAATTTTGTCCTACACAATTAGAAAGATGCAAACATTTCATATGATGCAATCATTTTCATATGATGAAATATGAAGTGCAGACCTTGAATAAAGGTAAAATGAACTCACATAGTCGGACTCCACGGTTCCACTTGGAGGTGCATTGCGTACTTGCTCCAAGCAAGCTGCCCAATGGCTGCAAATGGGCTTGACCACGTCCCAACGCCCTTGGAGCGACCAAAAGGTGCGTGGAGTCCTATTGGAAAACCTTGCCATCATGCGGAAGTATTGATCTTCGATCCTTTGCCAATACCTCTTGGCGGTTTGAGAAGTACCCATGCATGCATCAAGAGACACCGCACACCATGCCTTGATCAAGATTTGATCTTCCAAGATCGTGTAGTTCTTCAATCTCTGGCTTTTTCCACTTCTTGCTTGCGATTGCTCAGACGCCATCTCATCGATCTCCTCCAATTCTTCTTCACCCCTTGATCATCTACGCCGCCCATCGTTTCATTGTATTCAAATGCGGCGAACGAGGCGTCATCGATGTTGGTGTCCAACAAGTTCACGAACTCGGCAGTTGCATTGTTCGAACCACCGCTATAGTGAACGACAACAGGTCGCGAGATATCGCCAAAACAAAAGAAAATTTTGATGAACGAAGAGGCATACCTTGCGGTCATTCCGTCGAACACATCGCCTGCGATGGGAGCAGCACCGTTGAGCGGGATCGCCTGGGAACCTCTTTCCGGGGCGAATGGAGTGGATGAAGTAGCCGGCCTCTTTGCAGCCGAAATCTTCCTCCGCTTTATGCCCGAGACCTTGGCGACCTTCTCCGCCGCCAGGCGGGATCGCGCAGCGGCGTTGGCGCCCGGAGTGCATGCCTTCCCGGTGGGGGCGTCCGGATTCCCGCCCTGCACGACCACGTTGCCCTGCCGCTTGCGGGCAGGCGCGGTGGCGCCTTGGGCGACGGCGGGGCCAACATGGCCGACAACGAGATCCACCCAAGGGGATTGAGCGTGCGCAACCTTGACGGTGACGGGGGACATCAAGGTGTCATCCATGGCGGTGAAGGATCGCCGGGGAATATGAACCGGAGTGGAAGGTTGCGGGGGCAATGGTGGTGGAGGGTGGAAGGAGCAGGAACGGCTGCGCGAAAATGTCCCTCCCGCCAAATCTCGCAGCGGATAGGGGCCGAGCACGGGTCGTGCTCCCGCCCCGTGAAACTAGAGGTCCGAGGAGATCTTTTGCCGCGCCCCGCAAAAATTTTTTGCAGGTCGGGCGCGTATACGGGGTCTTGTTCTGGCGGGATTTTCTGTACCGGCCCGCATTTTGGTGGTTATTTTGCGGATCGAGGCCTTTTGTGGGGTCTGCTAGAGATGCTCTTAAGACATGTTGGTTGATTCGAGGATGCCGCGATGGAGATCGATGTAGAGAAAGATGATCTTGTCAAAGATTCACTGCAAGTTCATTAATTTTATTTTTACCTCACAAGGGAAACAAAATCGTTAGGTGGTATACTATATCTATTTGTTCAAAACCAATAGTGGATTTGTTTATGTCTTTTGTTGAATCTTTTTCATGGCTCGATAGCAAATTTGCGACAATATGAATGTATGTATATACTTGATGTCATCTATTCTGTTCAACATAGTGGTAGACACACAAGGGTCTGAGGCAAGGAAACCCGATGTCACCTCTTCTGTTCAACATAGTGGTAGACATGTTGATGATCCTAATAGGAAGAGCTAAGGACAATGGCCAGGTAGGAGGGTTCGTCCCACATTTAGTGGACAGAGGAGTGTCCATCTTACAGTACGCCGATGATACTATTATCTTTATTGAGCATGATTTGGCAAAAGCAAGAAACATGAAGCTTGTGTTATGCTTATTCGAACAGTTGTCGGGGTTAAAGATTAACTTTCATAAAAGTGAATTGTTCTACTTTGGAAGAGCTAAAGAAGAACAAGAAGCTTACAAACAATTGTTCGGGTGTGAATTAGGTTCATTGCCCTTTATGTATTTGGGTATACCAATTCACCATCACAAGCTTTCCAACAAAGAATGGAAGTGCATTGAGGATCGATTTGAAAAGAAACTAAGCTGCTGGAAGGGCAAGCTTATGTCATATGGAGGCCGAGTAATTCTCATTAATTCGGTACTCACGAGTATGAAAATGTTTCTCTTGTCCTTTTTTGAGTTACCAGTCGGAGTTCGGAAAAGACTGAATTTCTATCGACCGCGCTTCTTCTGGCAGAGCGAAAACAAAAGTACAGACTCGCTAAATGGGATATAATCTGTAGGCCAAAAGACCAAGGGGGTCTTGGTATTGAAAATTTAGAGGTGCAGAACATATGTCTTATCAGCAAGTGGTTATATAAGCTATTTGTAGAGACCAATGCCACATGGGCCCAGATTCTGCGTAATAAGTACCTACATTCCAAAACCTTATCCCAGGTGATGGTCAGACCGGCTGGTTCACCATTTTGGAAGGGACTGATGAGAGTGAAATCAGTCTTCTTCAACAAGACAAAATTTATCATTGGAAATGGTACTACCACGAGATTCTGGTAAGATACATGATTAGGGGAGACGACGAGACGTCCCTCGCAATCCAACATCCTTCTCTCTATAATATTGTTCAGTGAAGAGATGCTTACATTGCGATAGCATTATAGTCCAACCCTCTCAATATTCAATTCAGGAGGGCTTTAACGGGAAAACATTGGGAGGCTTGGCTCCATCTTGTGAGAAGATTGATGGATGTTCACATTTCTCAATAGCCAGACTAGTTGCACTGGAAACTAACCAAGAATGGAGAGTTTTCGGTTAAATCCATGTATTTGGATATTATCAACACTGTCTCTATACCTCGATCGAAGAATGTTTGGAAAGTCAAAGTGCCCTTAAAAATTAGTGTTTATGTGGTTTGTCCATAAACAAGTCATTCTAACTAATGACAATTTGGCAAAATGCAACTGGACATGATCTAGAAGATGTAGCTTCTGTGATCATAATGAATCTATCAAACACCTCTTTCTTGATTTCCCAACACTACTAGGGAAAACGCTAGTACTAGCGCTTGTTTTATAGATAGCAGTAGCGCTTGTACAAGCGCTACCAGTAAGGCGCTATAGCTAACTGACAGCAGTAGCACTGGAAAGCGAGCGCTACTGCTATACCTAGTTAGCAGTAGCGCTTTGTTGTGGAAAGCTCTACTGATAATAGTAAGTAGCAGTAGCGTTTCCTTTGAAAAGTGCTGCTGCTAACTTTTCCTGTATTTTTGAAAATGCAGCTTATTTTCGCTGTAGGTTTTATATATAGTACTTTCATCATATGATTTTATGACCATGATTAGTTATTATATATAACAGCGGGTGAAATGAACGTGGATTAGAGTCAAGTGGAGGGAACCTGTGGCGCATGTCGAAAGTACTACTAATCCAAACCAGATCAAGTTTGGATTAGTAGTACTTTCGACATGCACCACATGTTGCCTCCACTTGAATCTAATCCATGTTCATTTCACCCAATGATATATATAATAACTCATCATGCTCATATAACAATTTAGCATCATGCATCATTGATCATAATAATAAATAACTCATCATTGGTATCATAATAAAAAGTCCTACTCATCATCATCATACAACTTCTACTTGTTATCATAATAACAAGTCATACTCATCATCATCATAGTCATCTAACCAAACCTACTTAATTATTCTTAGCACATGATCATGAGTATTAGCTAGGACCTAAATACCCTCTCTAAGGTAAAATAGCATAAAACAAGATAGGCCCTGACTCTCCATTATGGAGAATGGAAATTATCTTGTCTCCAATTCTTGCGCTTCGCACAATGTTGCTTCCAAGTAGCTCCCTACGATTGACCATATATTTTTTCAATCTTTGATTGTCATGTCTTCATTGGTTTTAGAAATCCGGTATGAACAGCAGTGATGCGTAGGATGACCTGGCCGTAAGTTCATCACATCAAGGCGACCTTTCGGAAACATCAGATGAGGCACATAATCCTTCGGTATTTTCTATTCAAAAACATAGTTATAATTTCGTAGTTAGCAATGTAGTTGAGTTTTAGAAGAATTTATGCAAAAAATGCATGGATGTTGTAATAGTAAAAAATCTTACCATGACATCTCCCTAGATGTTACGTAGTTCAACACATGCACTAGTGGCACGTATTGACCACAATGTGAAGGAGTTTGATAATAGATATTGTAATTCTCAGGGTCATTAATAAATGAGATCACATGATTTTTCTCCGGATAAGTTAATTCTAAGTCATCGGTGTAGTAGGTTATTTCTACTATCTTCCACACATTCTTTGAAGTATGAAAATAAGCTATCAATGGAAATAAGTTGTCAACTATTTTGAAATAAATAATATAAATTACTTAATAACTATGTTTGAGAAACTCACATAGCGGTAGAATTGGAAGTGTATCATCAAGAACCCAAATGTCCATATTGTCTTCGCCGATGTTAGGATCACCAAGATCCATGGTGATAATCATACCCTCATGAAAAGCATACATCTTGCAAAGTGCTTCCCAATTCAGGCAACCAAAATGGGTTACGCTCTCAAGAATTGTATAGATTTACATCAAAATCCATACCATGATAGGTCCTTAGGTGAATTATCTTTTTTTCTATACTTTCATGATCTTAAAAATCCATCCTCTCCAAGACATAGCGTCTTGCATGGCATGGGATAAGCTAGTCAAATTGTAAAAGACGAAAACTACACGTTGAAGAAGCAGAAGTCGTGCTTAATTACGAAAAAAACACTTGTCGTCATTGCGTACCATTTCAACATCGAAGGTCTCCTCGAGCTTAATGCTGAAGCGCCGACCTTCTACCAAGTGAAGCTTGTCGCATAGATCCCGGTCGTCCCTGCACCAGTCGCACTCCGCCGGGAGACTTTCGTCGTCCGACGACGACATCAACGACATTTTCTATGTTCATAATTCAAAGATTAAACTTGTCCAATTAAATATATGTACTACAAAAACTAAATTAGATCATTATTATTCATCACGGGTTGACTATCGGTCTGTCGAGTCTTTTCTTGAAAACTCTCAGCTCACATGGTGTATACATTCGACCGTTGGTGATGGTCGCTCCTCCTTTCGTCCACGAGTGCATTACACCAAAATGTCTAGCACACGGGAACGAAGGAGAAGCGACCCCCACGACAACAATCGGAATTTTTCATCCTGTCATATATGGTGGAGACTCTCCCTCACTGATTCCTCTTTGACATTTGCGACCGTTGGTGATGGTCGTTAATCCTCCTTCCCCTAGTGCATAACAAAGGTCTAGCACAAGGAGAAGAAGGAGAAACGACCCCCACGAGAACAGTCGGAATTCTTCGTCCTCTCTCATATATGGTGGACACACTCCATCGTTGATTTTTTGACAGTCGATGATGGTCGTTATTCCTCCTTCCCCTAGTGCATAACAAAGGTCTAGCACAAGGAGAAGAAGAAAAAACGACCCCCACGACAACAGTTGGGATTCTTCTTCTCTCATATATGGTGCGGACTTTCTCCCTCACTCATTTGTTGACTGTCATGTATGGAGCCTCGACAGACTTAAGTCAACCCCAAATGTCGTTTAATTATCTTTCTAGAAAATCCAGGCCACTCGATATTTCCTACATATTCTAGCACAAGTCATGCAAAAAATCACGAAAAAATACGGCATGACCTTTGCTAAAAAAGGACATATCGAGCGCCTGAAATTTGCTGGAATAGAAATTAATCAACACTCCAGCAAAACATAGGCCACTCGGAGGTGTTATTTGCAAACATGGCCGGCCACTTGGGCAAGCACATATCCTATTTGAGCATCACAAGATATACATGGCTGGCTGGTCTCACCTCGTGGTCGGAGGGGGTCGGTGACGGGGACGACGGCGGGGATGATGGAGGGGCTCCTTGATTTCTGCAAAAACAATGTATAAACAAATCATAAAATAAATTAGTATTCAAATTAGCATGCATTCAGTAAGCAAAACTAAATCATCTCTTGCGTCCGTACATCGTCAAATATTATCACTAATACATCTCGAATAGTATCATACATATAACATCACTAATACAGCTAAAACCCTAGCGAGCAACGGGTATCGGCGCCGGCAGTGGAACCCAAAGAGAAGGAACCATCACAGTATCATAGATCCAGTGAGATCCCTAAAGAACCTGTCAGGTATTATCGAACCTGCCCTCCAACGCAACCATGTAGCGATGGACGTGCTCATCCTCCTCGCTGACACGGTGGCGTACCACCTCCGCGGGGTCCTCAAGCCTCCGCACCATCACACGCCCACGCGACCGCCACCAAAGAAGGTTCGGGTCAATGACGGGCTGACTCCTCACCAAGCTGTGCCCCCCCGGAAGGTAGCACCTCCCAGTACCAGCCCGGCAGAGCCCAGCATTACAAGAAATATGTCAACTTATGACCACCACTATTGGTCACTGAAAGGTCACAAATTTCCATTTATGACCTTTTTGTGACCAAAAACAGAAGGTCAAAAGCTGGCCGTCGTAAACTGACTATAACGACCTTTAACAAAAGGTCATTGATCCATGACCTTCTGTTTTGGTCGCTAGCAACCTCCCCAGGCCACGTAGGCATCCAGCGTGGCGATCTGACGTGGCACAAGATTCAGCCCGGTCCAATTGGGTGTTTTACATGGGCCAAGCCCAACAATTCGGCCTTTTTAATGTATTTTTCCTATTAATTTTGGGTTGACTTCATGGGCCAAGCCCAACATTGCAGCCTTTTTATTTCCAGGGCGTGATCCTTTTTAGACCATTTATTTTTTGGGTCGCATCTATTTCTCAATTGGGCCTCAGCCTTTTTACAGTCCATTTCCTTAATTTTTAGTTTTTCCCTATGAATATTATTTGGAAAATGCCCATTTTAGATGCCAAATACTATTAGGCCCCACTTGTCAGGTTCTACTTAAAGACAAACCAGGTTTCAATTTTCACACAATTATTTCAGTCAGAACAGCAAAGAAATGAAAATTTTCAAACCACATGCCAATTTTGGCTAAGAGCACAATCTTTACATAATTCATTTCACCATCACCATTACATGTGATACTATCACAACATATAACTACTACAACTACACTCCTGACTTTTTCACTTTCACTTTTAGGCTGGAGCTTCTTAAGTGAGAGGAAACACCATTTCTCGATATGTTCAAACACGCTGAACGAAGGCACCTACCAATAAATCAAAAGAGTTAGAAAAAAATAAAAAAAATATAGAAAGCAGCTAGGGACTAAATCATGAAGCATCTCTACATAATCATTTTCAGAATGAGACATGTCATATGATTAGAATTTGGTACCAGAAATGACATCAAGAAATGCAAATAGATTTATGCACATAGTATCATGTTGTATCTCAGTTGTAAGAATACGAACAGATTCATGCACAAAAGCTTTTGATCAAGCAAACAGCTAATTTACTCAAGTATCAATGGCACGTATGCTGAAGAGCAATGGTATGAACAATAATATCATTAGTATTAGCTTTGATGTGCATTTGTTTGTCAATTGCAATTACACAAAACAGGATATAATGTTTCCTTGGTGCAGAACATACATGTTTGGCAAGGATAGAACTGGTCGACTACGAAATAAATAGGGAAACACAAACAAAGATGGCCCAGTAGGATACGAAGCAACTGGGCATTTTAACTGCTTAAAACCGGTTACGAGTTCAACAAGAAAAATATTAGCAGCGCCATTTCCTAATATAATCGGTGAACCACAATAGAGTGTAATTAATGGAGAGTGCTGGCTGTACTGAATGCAAAACATGCATGGTCGAATCGAAGATCTGCTGCAGCCACGACATCGATCAACCTTCATTCAGTTGAGAACAACCATGTAAACTACTGAAATTAAAACATTCTGGAGCAGAAGCTTACTTGAAGGGCAAAGAACTTTGTGTTGAGGTTCTGGGAGTTCTACAGGATGTGCACCACTTGCAGCCACATCTCAGGGTTATTTTGCAGATCCCGCAGTATCAGATCAGCGGCACTCCTCTGAAACAAAGCAGCCCATTTTCAGTCAACATAAACCACAGCAGTAGTAACACAACAGCAACACTACACACCCAGACCCATCTACGATAGCATGCAATCGGTTTCCAAGATGGAGAAGTAGAAACAATTGTTCACAAAGGAAGCACATTTGACTGAAGTACCAACTTTCAGAGTTTGTATAGCATCATGAACAGGCAACTGTAAATCATATGTTACCACACTAGAATGCTATCTAGAAAGAAAGATACAAGGTAGGCGCCTATCATTTTGCACATACACACACTAACAGAAACGAAACAAGCAGTTTGGAAGGCTTGCTGCACATCCTGTGCAGGGGCACCACCGTAAACATAATTGTAGACAAACTAGGGTGGTGCTATTCTGTAGCAAACTATGATTAAACTAACTATTAGAGTACATGCTCCGGATATAAATGGAAGCAGAAGAATGTAATGAGATGTCAATAGTCTCTGCGAGGTTTATGCAAGAAGGTATTTTTATACTACCACTTGCATGATTTATTTATTTGAAACAGTAGGAGAACTGCTATATTCACTGATTATAGAAAGCTCAAAATGGCAGTCGCACATAGCATGGAGTATTAGTAAGATTTACAGGATGGATATCTCCCATAGCATACACACAAGATCTCAAACAAACAGATGGATATAGCATCACACATGCAGATGGAAGAAAAAGAGGCAAAGGATCAATCACAGGGCATCCATCATCCAACCAATGATTTGGTAGAATTCAAGCAATGCACAGAAGCAAAGTTCCATAGTTGCTAGCTAGGTGTTTGCAAAGGAAAATGAATCACGATTTCTTTTGTTATGAATCATTCAAATGAGGGGGGTTACTTCTTATCCTTTAATTTTAATGCATCAGCGAACCAAAGAAATCACACTTAGGAAAAACTAATGATCAATGCTGCCACAAATCTCCTAGTAGCGCGTAGTGGAACCCCTGTAGTTATACCTGGATCTCTGTGAGTGCCTCGATGCGCTTCCTGACCTTGGGCTACAGACTCTCGAGCAGGTCGATGTGCCGCGCCACCAATCCCTACAGCGTGTTCTGCACAACCACCACTGCACCTTGCTGCTGCCCATCGCACGGTAATTCATCTCAATTTTGTGGTCTGCGTAATGAACAAACAATCAAGCATCAGCATCTCTATACACTCAGCAAGCAACAATAATAAAAGCGACAAGGCCAAGCACGGGAAGAAGCCAACAGTAGCTGCCCAGGCCGGCCCCTTCAGCTGGGGTAGTGCACTGAATTCTGACCAGTACAACAGTAATTTTGCACAAGCATGTATGAATTGAACAGACATAGATTATAACTAAACCTTTGCCAATACAGCAGCACTTTTTCACAAAGATATATGAAGTAAACTGAACACACATAGATCCTAACTGAACTCTTGCCAGTACAGCAACATTAAGTTCTGAAGATGAATAGTATAGACGATCTCTCTAATTCTTCACCAGTGCACATCAAGAGCATGGAACGGAGCTTACAATTGCGGATGCGGGCGGCCGGGTAACCGCACGAGGAGCAGGTGCTCTTCTAGAGGTGGAAGCTGCGACGGCCGTAGCGGATGCAGAGCGTGTGGGAGAGAGGGCCTCTCTGGGAGGGAGGGAAGGATCTTGGCGCAGCGGCGGGGGCCGGCTGGATCCAGTCGATGAGGTCGCAAGATCCGAGGCGGAGCTTCTGCTGGTGGCGTCCATGGCCTTGGCTAGAGCTGCTATTCATTCCCTGTGAGACACAGAAGCCACAAGGTGACGGAGAGGGAAGGGAAAGGCAGAGGAGGAGGAGGAGGAGGGGATGGGGACAAGACGAACCTCGCCAAGGATGTCAGGGAAGAGACGGCATCCGCGGCGGCGGCTAGGGTTAGCCGCGTGCTGGTGGGTGGGTCGCGCGAGGAGCACCAAATCCGGTCGATGGAGATGGTGCAGTGGCCAGAGGAGAGCCCGGTGGAACTGCTCGATCTAGATGGGGAGACGGTGTAGCGGGCAGAGGAGCTGCTCGATCCAGATAGGCGGCAGCGTCCCGGATCTCATGGGAGGAGGGGCTATGCGCCGCCCTAATCCTGGATCCGGCTGCCTCTAGCCTCACCGTCGCCATCGCCGGTGGCTGCTCTGGCTGGCGCCATGGGTGGTGGATCGGGGAGAGGGAGGTGGAGGTGGCGGCGGCAGGGAGGAACGGAGCTCTAGGGTTCGGGCAAGAGGGAGAGAGGCTGGATGAATGGATCGATGGATGGATGCTTTCTGCGGTGGGCTGGATGAATTGATCGATGGATGGATGTTTGCCACGTCACTGATCCATGCCACACCAGATTCCACCAATCATCATTCAGCTTGTGTAATTTTGTTTTTTCTTTTGTTTTTTTATATTTTGTACCATCTTATTCTAGGTAAACATTCAACATATTACCCGCTTATATTTTTTAAAATGACCCAATATTTTGCACAAGTGTGTATCTTGGGACGACAAACAATGTTGATTTTAGGGGTTTTCGTTTTCTTTGCACAAAAAATCATTTTTTAATTTTTGGAGTGCCAATAATCGGGTTTTTTCTGAAGGATCTACCATATATTAGTTGCAAAATTAGACCAAATAATTTTTCTAAAATACTATGACATATTTAATGCATAATTGACCAAATGATTGGGTGTCAAAAGATTCGAGCAACCTCTAGTGAAGGAAAATTCATTTTCCATTTTCCGAGTGCCCGAAAGGAGGTTTTTTGTGAAGGAACTACCAAATAATTGTTGCAAAATTGGACCAAATCATTTTTATAAAATACTAGGCCATATTTAATGCACAATTGACCAAATGGTTGGGTGAAAAAAGTTTTGATCCACCTCTCGTGAAAAAGACAAATTGCCGCCGATTCAGTTGGAAGCCGGTCAAATTTGAACTGCAGCTGCCTCATATTTTGCTATTTGTTTTTTCCAAAAATCATTTCTAGTTACATAAGTATCTATTTAATCATAGAAACACCAAAAAAATTTCAAGATTCAACCACTACCTAGGAACGGTCATTCCCGCCGTTTCGACCACATTTTGAAACGGGCATAAAAAAATTCAAAAAATCAAAAAATTGGAAAACCTTCGCATTGTGTCATTATATGTGGACAAGTTTCCAGGAAAAATAACAAACTTGTAATACGGCAATTATTTTAAAAAAGTGTTCTCAGAAACGAGCTATCAAGTGTGGAGATCAATGGCTTTCAAGCCAAATGATCAATCTTATGGCCATATTCATGGCATATTTTGTTCAAATGATCTCATATTGTGCACAAGGGTGCATATTAGAATGGCAAACAATGTTGCCTAAGGAAGTTTTCATTTTCTTTGGACGAAAAAACCATTTTTCATTTTCCGAGTGCCCGAAATGAGGTTTTTTTGTGAAGGAACTACCAAATAATTGTTGCAAAATTGGAACAAATCATTTTTCTAAAATACTAGGCCATATATAATGCACAATTGACAAAATGGTTGGGTGAAAAAAGTTTTGATCCACCTCTGATGAAAAAGACAAATTGTCGTCGATTTAGGTGGAAACGGGTCAAATTTGAACTGTAGCTGCCTCATAGTTTGCTCTTTATTTTTTCCAAAAATCATTTCTAGGTACATAAGTATCTATTTAATCATAGAAACACCAAAAAAATTCCAAGATTCAACCACTAGCTAGGAACGGTCAAGCCCGCCGTTTTGACCGCATTTTGAAACGGGCATAAAAAAATCAAAAAAAATCAAAAAATTGGAAAACCTTCACATTGTGTCATTATATGTGACCAAGTTTCCAGGAAAAATAATAAACTTATAATACGGTAATTATTTTAAAAAAAGTGTTCTCAGAAATGAGCTATCAAGTGTGAAGATTCATGGCTTTCAAGCTAAATGATCAATCTTATGGCCACATTCATGGCATAGTTTGTTCAAATGATCTCATATTGTGCACAAGGGTGCATATTGTAATAGCAAACAATGTTGCCTAAGGAAGTTTTCATTTTCGTTGGACGAAAAAACCATTTTCCATTTTTCGAGTGCCCGAAAGGAGGTTTTTTTGTGAAGGAACTACCAAATAATTGTTGCAAATTTGGACCAAATCATTTTTATAAAATACTAGGCCATATTTAATGCACAATTGACAAAATGGTCTGGTGTAAATTTTTTTGATCTACCTCTGGTGAAAAAGACAAATTTCTGCCGATTCAGCTGGAAGCGGGTCAAATTTGAACTGCAGCTGCCTCATAGTTTGCTATTTATTTTTTCCAAAAATCATTTCTAGTTACATAAGGACCTATTTAATCATAAATACATGGTTTGGTGGCGATACGTCGAGGTTTGGGCGGTGGCCGAGGGCCCCAACTCTAGAGCGCGTAAACTCGCATGCCCGCCGCGTGGTCACCGCGTGACCGTGGCGTTGCCATGTGTTCTGGGCGGCCTAAGCATGTCTACTGGTTTGGGCACTCCCCAGGTTGGTGCTAGGAAGAAAATTACAACATAAGATTCTCACGAGGAGACCAATCGATGCTCAAACATGAATTAGCAGCTAAGTGTTTGATTAGCGGTACGGGAAATGTACATGGATAATGGGTGAGTTTTGGCTGAGGATGATCAATTACTAAGAAGACCGTTTTCACAAATTTTCAGCTCAAAAGGAGGAGCCTAGGTGGTACTTTCTTTGCAAACCACCACACTGGACATAAATACGAATGTTGAAGCTCGGCTCAAAATAATGAATGGATTGAGCTGGCATTTGGTGGAGGATGGTTATTTGGGCATAGGAAAGCACTGTAGAAAATGGATACTATTTGGACATGCCAAAGTGGTACTTCCTTCACAAACTGTTACTCTGAACAGAATAGGAAAATGAATATTTTTGAATTATTTTTGAACTAGGCAAGAAAGGTTTTTACATATTTGACGAAGATATGACCCAAAGAATTTATGAGATTTTTCTGGGAATTTTGGGAATGACAGAAATATAGGTTGCTTCACAACCTAGGGCAAAAACTGCCACATGGACATGACACATAGGCAAAACTGATGAGGTGGCGCCTAGTCATAGCAATAAGTACCAATGCATCCACGTTCACAACCTCATGACCATTTATATTGGTCGTAATCAGGTAGAAATAAGGTCATTGGCGCCTCTTGTCTGCTTTATGACCATTTGGTGTAAGCAATTTCAGGGTTTGAGCCCTTCCAAGCGAAATGGCCGTGAATTTACGACCAATTCAGCTGGGGTCACTAAGAGAAGGTCATAAGTTGACATATTTCTTGTAGTGCAGTCCCGGACATGGCCCCTCTGATCAAGCAGGCCTCCTCCACCGAGTTGACAACGAGGATGCGGGATAGGCATCGTCGACGTCGATGCGAGAATAATTGCTTTAACTAAAAAAATAACAACAAATGTGACATGTTCAAAATATGACATGTCCACTTCAAAACGAATCAACCTAGAATTCTGTTAAATACACCTAAAACACCTAAATTTTATTAACTACACCTAATTAAAAACCTACATTTTGAACATGGTTCGATTATAACTAGGATTCATACTACATTATTCTAAGATTAAGCACCTAAAATACCTAAATTATATTAACTACACCTAATTAAAACCCTACATTTCGAACATGGCTCGATCATAACTAGCTAGGGTTTATACTACATTATTCTAAGATTAAACACCTAAGATCTTAACCTACTACATTATTCTAAGATTTAACCTACATTTTTCAACTAGCTAGGGTTCAAAATAAACTAGGGAGGAGGAGGAAGGAGGGAGGAGGAGTACCTCTCGGTGGAGGACAGCCGACCCGAGGAGTGGGGCGGCCGGCGGGGGAGGAGGGCCGGAGCAGGAGGGCGGCCGACGGGGGAGGAGAGCTGGCGCGGGCGAGGGTGGCCGGCGGGAGAAGACCGGCGCAGGGACGGCGGCGCGCGGGGGACGCCGGCAGCAACGACACGCGGCAGAGGCGAGTGAGAGAGTGAGGGGGAGAGTGAGGACGCGTGCGGGCCCGAGTGTGGATAAGGTGCCTGTAGTAGTAGTGCTTGTCGGAGGAAAGCGCTACTGCTACGTACAATGGCAGTAGCGCTCTCTACATACAAGCGCTACTAGTATGCATGGCCTGCCGGCAACGGTCTGGCAATTATAGTAGTAGCGTGTTTTATGAATACAACACTACCGGTAAGTGCATAGTAGCAGAGCTTTCCACGGCCAAGCGCTACTGATAATTAGTAGCAGCGGTGCCTTTTAAAAAGCGCTACTACTAAGCTCATGTGTATAAGCATTTTCCTAGTAGTGCAATGGCAAAAAACTTATGATGGTCTTTCCACATAGCATTTAACATTACTTCTTTGAATACCATCCACACGTTGTTTGTGATGTGGCTAGATGAAGTAGAGCCAGAAACGGCGAGACATATCCGTGTAGGAGTATGAACTTTATTATGTAGGAGTATGAACTTTATTATGGGCACTATGAAATTGCAGGAACGATTTGGTTTTTAACAGAACAACACATATTTATTTCTTGCAGCTTATTTTTCAGGTCACTCCATTGATCCGTATATGGTCGCTACTCACTCTGACGGATGTCAGGGAGCGTATGGTTACCGGGTCTATCCGGTGGATATCTTCAACTGTTTTGGATGGCAGTCATGTAATAGGATAGGTGTTTAATTTCCTATCTACTTTTTGTCTACCGGTTGTGGCTATCCTATTTTTTGTGTTATTGCTCTTTGTGAGCATTTTTACCTTTTTGAGACATGAAGACTTTGTTGAACCTTTTGCTTATTAATAATATGGCCGTATGCATCGTTCTGATGCAGAGGCCAGGAGATAACCTCCTTTTTGAAAAAAATGTATATACTTGATAAGTTCAAAGAAATAAATGATTTTCTAGGTTTGATCTTTATCGATAATATTTACTTAAGGGATACTTTTAACGTTATTCAACGATTCTCACATAGTGGTCTTGGTTTGAAATTCCTTTTGAAACGTGAAATCATAAACAAGTTGGTTGAAGCCAGCATGAATCCCCTTGGCTTGGCAGATCTGAATGGTTTGAGCCAGATCCACTACCATCTTTCCTACCACCATGATTACTACTATCACTATGGTTGTGATTTTATCATGACTAAATTCGAACATTGTAATAGAAAGGCAAATAAAGTAATACATGAACTTGCTAGAATAGCTAGATTTTTTTCAGACTTCGGATTGGTTTGAGGAGCCTATTAGTGAAATTGTAACGTTTCTCACAAACGATGTATTGATTATTGCTAATGAATAAAATTTCGTTTTAATTCAAAAAAGGAGAAAAGGAGGGGAATTGCTCCAATCACAGCTCCCAACGGGGGAACCGAAACTTAAGATGTTGCCGCTCGCAAGCACCAGATGAGTGCTTCAACTCCCAAGCGACATAATGTCAGTTGCCATGGATTCAAGACCTAAAACTATTATTGCTATATGC
>NC_057810.1:294202150-294222287 GCF_018294505.1 Triticum aestivum | reverse complement strand
TGGCCTCATCGATAAGCATTTTTTTTCTGTTTGCAATATGTCACATTCGGCTCCCACAAGTTACATATTTATGCCGTTTTATTAATAACAAAATGGATAGATGGATAGTATCACAGAACTTATACACGTCGGATGCACTCTTGTCAAGGAACTCAAAAAATGAGATCACTGTTCACAAAACTTGCTAAACCTAAGGATCTTCAATGACATCCCACAAAACGAACACAGTATCCATCTATGAACACGGACACGAGAGCTAGCCATCCAATGCTATGCATTAAATGTCCGCCTCCATTAACTTAAAAGGAATTGTTTGTCAAATATAAGCCACTTTGAAAAAACTTTTCACCAAATAGAAGCTACTTTCTGCCAAACAGTGCAACGCGCCGTGTGATAAGGTACGTGCTGGTTTTTTATTGGTCAGATGGCTGTTCAGACTTCATAAATCTTTCTAACTTTGCATGTTTTCTTTTATGAGGTGTATACAGAATCATGTTAGACGACAAAAAATGTTTCAGACATCATAACCAGACATTTGCAGCCGATTTGAGGGACGCCGTTTAAAATGCCCTAACGCATGGGGTCAAAACGTGTCCATGTTCTTTTTTTTTTTTGCAGCAAACACTCACCGTCGCATCTGTTCTGACCGAGGCAGGTGTTCGACAAGATGACGGACGGCGACACGGCGCCTCGTTCGGGTTTGCTAGACCTGCCGTACGTCGTCCCGTCGTCACGGTACATCGCCTCCTGCAGAGTCCGTACTCTGCCTGGATGCCTGGATGTACCCAACGTGCCCACCAGACCCATAGATTAGCCGTCATGTGTGTGTCGTCCTCCCGTGGGCAGCCGGAAGTCTCCCGGCTGCGCGCGCCTCCATTGCCGCGTCCCGTAGGATGTTTGCTCAGATTTCACGCCCCGGTGCATCTTGCACGTGGTCCTCGTGGAGGATGTATAGACGTGAAAAACGAGAACTGCCAACGTATGATAGATATCTGGTTAATTACTCACCAAAACATACGATTACGGCGCAGGGGTTGGTAAGCAACTGTGACTGATGTGTTAGCGCATCTCCAGTGGATTCTTCGAAAGTTCCGCGCGTAGAGGCTATGCGGCGGGGGCAATGCCGACTCGTCCTTCATGCGGCGGAGACGCGGGGGACGCCGGCTCCTTCACGCGGCCGCGGTTTCACGGCGGGCGACACCGACTCGTCTTTTACCTGCCGAAGGCGGGAGATGCCAACTCCCGCTTCACGCGGATGTGCGGCGGGAATGGTGACTCCTCCTTCACGCGCACCGGTGATGGTGGCGTCAGGCTCATCTAATGGAGCAAACGCTCCGCCACGATCTCCACCTGACGGGGCCGATGCTGCGACTGGTCCTCCTTGTTGCCGGAGGAGCCCGCCGACGTGGATGCAGATGGTCCCGGAGAGCAAGGGCGGCTTCGCCACGATCCGCGTGAAGTGAAACTTCCACCGGCAAGGAGAACCAGGACTTCGGCATCGCCGCTGGGCTCGGGGAGGAGGAAGGGTCCAACAAGGTGACGGGGAGGAGGAGGAGGAGGACGGTGCTCGGGGAGGGGAATTGTGGCTTTGTGCTTCGTCGGCGCATGACTTAAATATCCGCGGCCAAGTTAGGTGAAGGGTGGTCAGCTCGCTTCAATGCAGCACAGCAACCGGAGTTAGTTTCGCGGGACGCGGCGTCCGCAGTGAAGCGGCGACGCCCCAGATGTTGCGTTAGTCTGTGACATCTTCCCGTCCGGTCAAATCGTGGCATGCTCTTGATCGGCATGAATGCGGCAAGAAAAGCCCGCGCACAAGATGTGATGGGTGGGATTTTTTGTTGGCCGGGGCGGTCAGGAACGGACGTGACAACGGTCCGGACGCCCGCAAAGCCCCCTAGTTTGTCTTCGATTTACAACAACAACAACAGCAACAACAAAGCCTTTAGTCCCAAGCAAGTTGGGGTAGACTAGAGGTGAAACCCATAAGATCTCACAACCAACTCATGGCTCTGGCACATGGATAGCAAGCTTCCATGCACCCCTGTCCATAGCTAGCTCTTCGGTGATACCCCAATCCTTCAGGTCTCTCTTAACGGACTCCTCCCATGTCAAATTTGGTCTACCCCGCCCTCTCTTGACATTCTCCGCACGCTTTAGCCATCCGCTATGCACTGGAGCTTCTGGAGGCCTGCGCTGGATATGCTCAAACCATCTCAGACGATGTTGGACAAGCTTCTCTTCAATTGATGCTACCCCAACTCTATCTCGTATATCATCATTCCGGACTCGATCCTTCCTCGTGTGGCCACACATCCATCTCAACATACGCATCTCCGCCACACCTAACTGTTGAACATGTCGCCTTTTAGTCGGCCAACACTCAGCGCCATACAACATTGCGGGTCGAACCGCCGTCCTGTAGAACTTGCCTTTTAACTTTTGTGGCACTCTCTTGTCACAGAGAATGCCAGAAGTTTGTCTCCGATTTACAGAAAAAAATACATCCAAACCATCCGGTGAACCGATACATGCCCGCGTTGGTTGACACAAGGACGTATGCGGGTGATTTAAAGATCAGCGTTGGAGATGCCCTTGGTGATCTCGATGCTTTTATGTTCATTTACAGAAGAATATATAAGAAGCCATCTAACAGATCGCCTGAATCTTTAGTTCTTTAGAATTAAAACTCTGCATTCCTATAGTATTGCCCTTCCGAAAAGGCCAAATAGAGGCCGAGCGCTATGGACGTCTTAATTTTGAAAAAAATGGAGTTCATGCTTTTATTCTATTTTTCGTAAAAATGTACATATACTCAAAGAAGTAGTGTACATTTATGCAAATTTGATGATGAAATATGTTAAAATGAGAGCAGCACCAAAAAGAATAAGTATGTGGCTTTTGAGCACATCTATTGTCTATCCTTAAAGTCCATGATTTTGCTTTTTTATGCAACTCGTAATTCAAGATATTTCATCATGAAATTTTACACACGTATAGATTCCTTCCCTGTATACATGTATATTTACTTTCAGATTTTTTGAAACTGAAAAGTTTAAACTTTTAATTTTTCAAGTAGAGGCCTCCAAAATGCCCTATTTGTTGTCCTCTTCCCTATTTATTGCTAGCCGCTCACCTCCCGCAGCAATTGCCGAGCAGTCGGCGCGCTGCCCGATTCGACCACCATCGGTTATAAATTTTGGCGTCGCACCCCAAACTCTAAAACGCACCTCCCCAACTCATTGTTGCTGCCGTCTCCGTTGATTAAGGCCTACATAGACCTCATTTCGGTCCGCAGTGGGAGCCATCCTCCATATTGAGCCTGTTGTCACTGCAGCCCGCACTCCGTGCCGCCGTCCCGAGCTCCCACACCTCCTCTCTGTGCTCCACATTGCCTCCCATCACCACCCCAAGCCATTTCCGTCGTCGTCTGGCCTATCTTCCCTGAGCTTCATCTTCACCATGGTTCGCAACAAGGTGACCACCTACAAGATGTTGATGCCCGCGCAGTGCGGAGTGCTTGCCTCCGAGGAGCATGCGTACCACGAGCGTTGTCGAGCACGATCAGCCCCGATGAGCCTCCATGGTCGGAGGAGGAGGAACAAGAGACGAGGGTTTCGTCATAGACCCTCCCACCGGATTCACCGACACCAGCTTCGAGGTGGTGGACACAGCGGCCAGTGCGACAACATCTCCACCTCCTCTCAATTGCCAAGGTAGAGGCGCAATGCCACCACACGTAAGCCGAGTAAAGGAGCAACACCGCCACGCAACCGAGGCGGTGGAGGACCGGTTGGCCAAGGCACAACTCGAGGTTGAGCGCGCCTACGCTGACATCATGGCCATGCTTGCGGAGAAGCTCATCTCATGATCAAGCGCGAGCGCGTTTGCCACGATGTCGGGTTTGTGGAGTTGTGCGAGGACATCGAAGACGAAATCATAAAGGAGGAGGACACCGACTAGGTTCACCTCCATGTCGTGGATTTAGCATGCCTCCAACGTTGGCAAGGCACGTCCCCTCGGTGTGGGGGTGGTCAATGTACTATGTAATGAATTGTTCTAGTATGCTGATGTAATACTGTTGTTTAATTATGAAATGAAGTAGTCTAAATACATATTTAAATGAATTTTGTGTGCAAAAATATTTTTTTAGGGATTAAGTTTAAGTGTATCCGCTAGACAAAGAAACATTTTTTCTCGAAAAGTACCATATCTACTGTAAAAGTTCACCGGAAGTACAAATATCTCAAACATGATTAAAAAAATTATCGAGATTCCAAGACCATCGAACGACCACTACTTTCACCAGAACGAGCCCCCGACACGCCGTTGTCGTTGCTCCCTTACCGGAGTCAGCTTGACCTTGTCGATGACAACCCAAAATTATCACGCACGTGCCCCTAAGGACTAATGCCTTGGAGTCGCAGTCATCACCATTGAACCCTTGCATAAGCCTGAAGCACCTGACATCAAATCTTCTCACATGATGAGAAACTCTAACCTCATCGCCCCAAGGGGATGACATGAATCTATGCCGAAGCTCTATTAACTACCTTTAGACAAACGAATTTGAGAATCAAAGTCCGGAAGACAAACTCAAACATGAAGCGCCACACCCGCGAGGACTAGAAAACTCGAATCTGAACTACTAACCAAAGCCGAGGCACCATGATTCACCTCCCCGCCACCAGCCGCCTGGTGGCTGGCAGAGGGGAGACGAATCCACGGGCTCGGCACCGAATTCTGAAAATTTGCCCTAGCCGTCTAGGGTTAGGGAGAAAAGATAAAGTAAAGAAAAGAAACCAGACGAAGAAATGCTTAATCCCCTATAATAATCATAAATTTGTTAGGATAAATGATACTTTTCGAACTTTGAAGAGAGGGTAGTACCCTAAGATGGAGTCCTTGTCATCAGGATTGAGATGTACCAACCTGTTTACGTACATGTAAGAACTTGGGCGAGATTTTTAAAGCTACTCAAGAATAGTCAGGGTGTCACGTGGAACGCGTGGAACTTCCAAGATTATCACGTGGAATATCATTACTTATTAAACGTGACAAAGGAGTAGGCCATTAATTGTACACATGCAAGGACTAAGCCGGACATTTAAATCGACTCAAGAATAGTCAGTGTCATGTGGAACGACTTGGAACTTCGAAAATTATCTTTCTGCTATGGAAAGGGAGTAGGCCAGTACTTGTATGGAAATGTTGTGACTACACCAAAGTTCATGATGAACAGTAAAATTAAAACAAGTAATAATTTTTTTCTTAAAAAATCTGAAACTTTGTGTCTTTATCATGAGTGCAATGAGCTTGGGTGTAGCCACAACTTTTGCATATAGTAATACTGAAGATGCCTAGTAGGGTCGATCGACAGGAATATATGCTTGTTAATTACCTATATCTATATACATCACTGAGTTCCACAGTAACGCCGAGCTAAGCTCCAAGCTAACGTGTTTCACGCTGGGATATTCTATTCTTCTCGCTGGACCAGGCAGCCACTTGATAGATGATTCTTATCATCAATGATAACTCGGTCCAATGTGCGTCTGTTAGGTCAAAATAATCATATCAAAAGCCTAAGTGAGATCATTGAGGTCTAAAGCTGTTTATCAACCTCACGCGGACCAAAAAAGCTGATCAACTAAACGGGCCTATACCAAACCCCAAGCTGAAAAAAATAACGATCTTCCAAAATGAGCTCATGTGTTTGTAAAGTTGTTCATCAACCTCATGCCAATTCAAAATGAATCTCCTAGAGGATAAGCAAACTTTGTAAAGTTGTTGTCCAGACCCCAGAGGTGGTTGTGTGTGGAAAGGGGGGTAGGGGAGGACACTCTCGAGCATCTCGCCACCTTTGAAAAAGAATTACGGACATAGAGTAATCTATATCTATACCTATTAATAAAAGGGCTATCGCTTCTCATTCTCTAATTTTTGTCCGTCGTCCGTCTGTGCATTCTGTACACCATCCGTACACGGACGCCTGTGTGGGCCTCAGCGCAAGCGGTCCATCCTCCACGTCCTGAAAAATTGAATAGATAGTCCCACATCGTTCTCTTGTACACAATCCCACCAGTTGAAATATGTAAATCGAGTTAGAAAAACAACAAGCGGTGGTTGTGGCCAAAGGATGGTGTAGGGGCTCTCTGAGGGGAGGGAACAAAAGGGAAGAGAAGAGAAGAGGAATTGGGGATAGGTACTTTGGGTAGGCACGATAGGCTAGGGTTAGTTAAGGGAAAATGTTAGATGGGCCTCCGCTAGGCGAGTGGGCCATGCCAAACTCCCTTTCCTAGCCCGGATGTGCTGCTCAACTTTGCCTTCTCCTTTTCCATTTAGAAATAAACAAAGAACTAAAAAAACATTGAGAGTTTGGAAAAGAGTTTTGAAGTGAGGAAAATCCCCTTGGATTACTTAAAATGTGCTTAATCCATCAACATAGAGTTTGTTTATGACGGAAGAATTTCAATTCAAAATCATTGAAACTTAAGTCAAATGGACTTGAAATGGGAGTTGGATTTAGGAATTTCCAAAAATAAACGCTAGCTTCAAGAGGGTAGGAATAAGAATACTCCACGACCAATCTGTCAAGAAACGTGGTGGGCGGCGAGTGGGAGCCTAGACCACCACATCATGCACACATACCACCATCCACGTCAGCAATTGCCAACGGATTACGAGCGTGCGCAGGAACATGAACATATGCTGATGGGGTTGGAAACCGAGCCGATAACACGAAAAAATGTATCAAACTCACAGACGCTTACAAAATTGCCTCATGCGGATGAGAAAATTAACTACGCACATTTGAATATATTTTTTCTTATGCAAACAGTCAAAACATCTTTCCGAGAAATAAAACTAGGTATCAAAACATGTGTGCTCCACATGAAAAGAAACTACACATTTGATTATTATTTTTGTTCTCTTTATGCCACAAACATAGTGGTATTTCGGGTATAATGAGCAAGGAAGATCATGTATAAAAAGATTTCATCAATTTAAAATTATTGCTGTAGGATAAGGTTTTAAAATTTAATTTTTGTTATAAATATCATGAAATGAGATTTTGCATGGTAAACATCTCTTATTCTATGCACGAAGGGTACAACTACAAGCGAGAAATTACAAACTAGCACTAGATACTCTATAGCTATCAATCTATGTGCGATACAATGCATGTCTCTGTAACTACTCCGTCGTGTAATTACAAGCGAGAAAATTTCTGGCACTACTAAACTTGAAGTGGAAAATTAAGCTTTAGTAATATTTCATATTCATGGTTTATGCTATTAGTGCTTCTCCGCCGTGTTGAAATGGTGGGCGTGGACCTGTGTCGGGTCTTGAACCATTCTTTATTAAAACCATTTATTTCTCCCGTCGCAACGCACGGGCATGTTTGCTAGTACTCTTGAAGTCTCTTGGTAACAACCTCAGATATATGTTTTCTTAAAAAAAAACTAAGATCTATGTTTTCTTAAGAAAAAACCCTCAGATGTAGCTTGCCCGATTCAATGTTGGCAACATTCTAAATGATGCCATCTCCTCGGATGCATCCTTTTATCAATCCTTGTCCGTTTCTAGGGATAACCCGGCAGAATCAATGGCTATTCACTAAGACAGGAATGAAGGAAATATACCCTAGAGGCAATAATAAAGTTGTTATTTTATATTTCCTTATTCATGATAAAGGTTTATTTTTCATGCTAGAATTGTATTGATCGGAAACTTAAATACATGTGTGAATACATAAACAAATACCGTGTCCCTAGTAAGCCTCTACTAGACTAGCTCGTTGATCAAAGATGGTTAACGTTTCCTAACCATAGACATGTGTTTTCATTTGATAATGGGATCACATCATTAGGATAATGATGTGATGGAAAAGACCCATCCGTTAGCTCAGCATCTTGACCGTTCAATTTATTGCTATTGCTTTCTTTATGTTAAATACATATTCCTTCAACTATGAGATTATGCAACTCCCGGATACCGGAGGAATACCTTGTGTGCTATCAAACGTCACAACATAACTGGATGATCATAAAGATGCTCTACAGGTATCTCCGAAGGTGTTTGTTAAGTTGGCATAGATCGAGATTAGGATTTGTCACTCCAAGTATCGGAGAGGTATCTCTGGGCCCTCTCGGTAATACACATCATAAGAAGCTTGCAAGAAAAAGTGACAAAGGAGTTAGTTACAAGATAATGTATTACAGAACGAGTAAAGAGACTTGCCGGTAATGAGATTGAACTAGGTATGAAGATACCGATGATCGAATCTTGGGCAAGTAACATACCGATGGACAAAGGGAATTACGTATGTTGTCATAATGGTTCGACTAATAAAAGATCTTCGTAGAATATGTTGGAGCTAATATGGGCATCCAGGTTCCACTATTTGTTATTAACCGAAGAGGTTTCTCCGTCATGTCTACATAGTTCTCGAACCCGTAGGGTCCGCACGCTTAACGTTCGTTGACGATATAGTGTTATATGAGTTATATGATTTGGTGACCGAATGTTGTTCGGAGTCTCGGATGAGATCATGGACATGACAAGGGGTCTCGAAATTGTTGAGAGGTAAAGATTGATATATAGGAAGATGGTATTCGGACACCAGAATAGTTTCAGGGTGCACCGGGTACTCATCGGGTCACCGGAAGGGGTTCCGCGTACCCCCGACAAGTGTATGTGCCTTATGGGCCAAAGGGGGGACAGACCAGCCCACTTGGGGGCTAGTGCGCCCCTTCCCTTGGTTGGTCGGCCCTAGGGGAAGGAAAGGGGAGGGGTAACTGTCGTGGTTCTAAGTCTGACAGTAAGTATAGGGGGTACGAATGAGGAGGCAAGGTCCTGGCTACGGTGAGATTGTACGCAAGTGTTTACGAGTTCAGGACCCTCTTGGAGGAGGTAAAAGCCCTACATCTCGGTGCCCTGAGGCGGTCGAATGGATTATGAGAGTGTGTTTTACAGGGGGTGCGAACCCTTGTGCTAGAGGAGGGGGTGGCTTATATAGAGTGCGCCAGGACCCCGTCCATCCCCCGTTACCAAGAGTTCAATGTACATAAAGATGGGGCGTTACTGATAACGCCAGCTATAAAGTGCTTTTAATGATCTTAAAGACTATGGAGTGAATGCCTGACCGTTGCAGTTCTAAGTGACTCCTGGTCTTCAGTAGGTCGAATGATTTCTCGTATGGTCGAGTGATTGACTGGTCGTGTGACATCGGGAAGGAGGGGTACCCGAGTGATTGATTGGTCGAGTGGATTGCACTCGACGCCTTCATTGGGCACTCCTTGTTGTCTCTTGAGCTTCTTTGCTTCTTGGGTAGTGACCTTGGGTAGGGCGTATAGGTCAGGCCTATGACCCTACCCTAGGTCTATATCATCATCATTAGCCCCCGAATGGATTAAGGTCTGAGTGAAAAGAAGTTGAAGTTAGTCTTGCTTCAACTATTGAGCTTCACAGGTATCTATGTTGAACTGGAAGCCCGTGTTGGAACTTCAGCTTCGTTCCAGTCGCCTTGATCAATTCAGAAGTTGCCGAGTGGATTTATACCATCACACACCGAGTGTTATTTTTGACGTGAAATCTTTTGCGTGATTGGTTACGACGTATCCCGGATTTCACGGGATTCGAAATTTCGGGGAAGCGCGCGAGGCAGAGCATGCCATGGTAAGCGGGATGGATAGACAGGAGTGCCTCAAGCTCCACGCCACTTTTTTCGCCACGTACCCAGCACGCGACTGTTGCGGGATTTGACAGGATCGCCTAGGCCCACGCGTCAGCTACTCGAAAGTGGGTCCTTAAAAGGCGATGGGGCCGAGGCGCCTACACTATGCGCGTCCATTCTCCTTCTTTCTCCTCTGCTTCTCCACCGCATCCGGCTCCTCCGCTCTCGACGCCACTACTCCGCCACCATGGTGAAGGACAAGACGGCGGCGCTGGAACGCGCAAAGAAGGCGACAGGGGCGGCGAAAGGCAAGAACACGAATTGGGGGTCGTCGTCGCGGTCGGCGCTGCCGCCGGATTGAATCCAGGGCGATTGGATCCGATCTTCGCTCTGGCCAGAAGATTTGGAGGAGCTGGCTGAGTCCGGACTGATCGCCGACGGGGTTGTGTTGTTGCCGGAGGGGGAGACGGAACCACAGCCGCGACCGGTGAGTGTATTCTGCTCGCCACCCATGTCGACCGTGGTTTCTCCCTTCCCCCGCACCCTTTTTTCCGGGGTTTCTTGAACTTTTTCGGAGCCCAACTCCATCACTTCTCTCCCAACACCATCACATACCTTGCTGCATTTGTGTCGATGTGCAAAAATTTCCTGGGTTGTCGACCGCACTGGGGTCTTTTCAAGCACATCTTCACAATCCGCTCCCAGTCGGTGAAGAAAGCGAATACGAGTGACGAGAGAACACACGTTATCCAAATGTGTGGGGGTTTGGGTATCTAGAAGAGGAAAAGGAGTTCTTTCCCTTCCATGACACTTCCTGAGTCGGTCAGGGGCTGGCAATCGACCTGGTTCTACTGCCAGGACATTGCGACTCCAGGCCAATCGACTGGACTTCACCCTTTTTCTTTAGATCGTGCCCAGACCCCTTCTTTGCTGAAAGTGACCGCTGCGGAGAGGGTGGAAACAAACATGTTGGTCGAGAGAGTGGTCCAGTTGATCAATCAGGGTGTCAGCGGCATGTATTTGTTGGAGGTGTTTCTCAGTCGACGCATCCATCCGCTCCAGGCTCGTGATCACTCGATGTGGATGTACTCTGGAGCCAACGACGCCGCTCGGGTTCATCCAGAGGAAGTTTCGGCCAAGACAATGGCCCTGTGGCTGAAGGGTATCACAGGAAACAAGGACAACCCTAGGGGCGCTAGGAGAGTCGACCCATTCAGCGACAGCAACCAGCCAGATAAGGTTTGGCCTCTGCTACGGATTGTATTTTGATGCGTTTCGCGACTGTCTTCGAATCCGACTGATATTTACTTGACTTCTTGTCTTGTAGATTTACATTGAGATGTACTTGATGCCCAATGGTGAACAAGCTCTGGAGCAAGACCAGGAAGTAGAGGACGACGCGGAGGAAAGCGGTGATTGGCAACATCCATAAGACGAGGATGAGGAGGAAAGCGATGAGTCGGACGACGATGAGATAGTCGACTCACCACCTCGTACAGAATGTTTATCAAGCTACTCCATGATCCAGCATGCGGGCGTGGGATGACCATGGCTCCAAGCACTCAAGCATAGAAGCGCACTCGGACTTCCACTCCAGAGCCTGCGGAGAAGGTCGCCAAGAAGCCCAAAGTCGTCGCCTCAAAGGCTCGGAAGACTTTGCCCAAGATCAAGATGGATGTTCCTGTTGCCTCTGGGTGAGTGTTCTTTCTTTCTGCGTTTTCTTTCACCAACTGATACTTCTGTTCTGACCAAATGGATTGTAAATTTTTCCAGCCCAGCCTCCGCCGCGACTAACATGGACGTTGACAAGGTCCCAGGTGACGAGGAGACCGATGATGCGGACACCTCCAAAGCTAGTATGTTCCATTCAACTTGAATCTATTCTGCCGATTGAATTGTCGGCCGATTGAATTTCTGAGGTTACTTTTTGCTGCAGCTCCACGGGACGTCATTGAGCTTCCGGATAATGAATAAGAAGTGCCTCTGAGAGAGAGGAGGAGGAGAGGCAGGGCGTCAAGCGGGAAGGCACCCGAGGGTCAGGTCCTTTAGTCGGCACCGGTGCTTGAGACAGTGGTCCAGCGATCCGAAGTTCTGGCTCAGACCAATGTTACGTTTGCCAATCCACTGACGACTGACCATCTATCAGGGTCGACCGCTCAGACCTCTGCCGCTCTAGTAAAACTCCATGCATCTGACCCTATGGCTGCTCCGACTGCATTGCCCTCATCACTCTTCACTGCATACCAGACTCCAGATGACTCACCTAGTGCCGCCAGGGAGGCCCTTCTCCAGGTAAATCTCGTGATGGAGCAGATGAAGGTGGTGCATGAGGCCAGTCTGGTGGCTTATGATGCCAGCACCGCTCTGCAAACCAACGTCAAGGTTAGTTGATTCCCGACTAGTCTCTTTGAAAAATGATAGTTGCTACTATTGCCTCGTTGCCCATATGGCGCTCTTGGATGAGCGTTTTGGAACTTATTATGTGCATCTATCATGGGTCTGTGTTTCACATCCAATCACTGATACGTCTCCAACGTATCTATAATTTTTGATTGTTCCATGCTATTCTATTACCCGTTTTGGATGTTTATGGGCTTTACTTTACACTTTTATATCATTTTTGGGACTAACCTACTAACCAGAGGCCCAGCCGAATTGCTGTTTTTTTGCCTATTTCAGTGTTTCGAAGAAAAGGAATATAAAACAGAATCCAAACGGAATGAAACCTTTGGGAGCGATGTTTTTGGAACAAACATGATCCAGAGGACTTGGAGTGGAAGTCAAGAAACAAGCGAGGAGGCCACGAGGGTGCCCGGCGCGCCCCCTACAGGTGGGCGCGCCCCCACCCTTATGGGCCCCTCGAGCGTCCACCGACCAACTTCTTCCTCCTATATATACCCATGTACCCCAAAGACATCAGAAGCGACAACAAAAAACTATTTCCACCGCCGTAACCTTCTGTATCCGCGAGATCCCATCTTGGAGCCTTCGCCGGCGCTCCGTCGGAGGGGGAATTGACCATGGAGGGCCTCTACATCATCTCCAAGGCCCTTCCGATGAGTTGTGAGTAGTTTACCACAGACCTTCGGGTCCATAGTTATTAGCTAGATGGCTTCTTTTCTCTCTTTGAATCTCGATACAAAGTTCTCCTCGATCTTCTTGGAGATTTATTCGATGTAACTCTTTTTGCAGTGTGTTTGTCGAGATCCGGTGAATTGTGGGTTTATGATCAAGTTTATCTATGAGAAATATTTGAATCTCCTCTGGATTCTTTTATGTGTGATTAAGTTATCTTTGCAAGTCTCTTCGAATTATCAGTTTGGTTTGGCCTACTAGATTGATCTTTCTTGCAATGGGAGAAGTGCTTAGCTTTGGGTTCAATCTTGCGGTGTCCTTTCCCAGTGACAGCAGGGGCAGCAAGGCACGCATTGTATTGTTGCCATCGAGGATAAAAAGATGGGGTTTATATCATATTGCATGAGTTTATCCCTCTACATCATGTCATCTTTCTTAATGCGTTACTCTGTTCTTTATGAACTTAATATGCATGCTGGATAGCGATCGATGTGTGGAGTAATAGTAGTAGATGCAGGCAGGAGTCGGTCTACTTGTCACGGACATGATACCTATATACATGATCATGCCTAGATAATCTCATAATTATTCGCTTTTCTATCAATTGCTCGACAATAATTTGTTCACCCACCCTAATACTTATGCTATCTTGAGAGAAGCCACTAGTGAAACCTATGGCCCCCGGGTCTATCTCTTATCATATAAGCTTTCAATCTACTTTTATTTGCATCTTTACTTTTCCAATCTATATCATAAAATACCAAAAATATATTTATCTTATCATATTATCTCTATCAGATTCACTTTCGCAAGTCGTCGTGAAGGGATTGACGACCCCTTTATTGCGTTGGTTGCGAGTTCTTGTTTGTTTGTGTAGGTGCGTGGGACTTTTGAGGAGCCTCCTACTGGATTGATACCTTGGTTCTCAAAAACTGAGGGAAATACTTACGCTACTATTGCTGCATCACCCTTTCCTCTTCAAGGAAAACCAACGCAAGCTCAAGACGTAGCAAGAAGGATTTCTGGCGCCGTTGCCGGGGAGGTCTTCGATCAAGTCAAGACATATCAAGTACCAATCACAAACTCATCTCCCTCGCATTACATTATTTGCCATTTGCCTCTCGTTTTTCTCTCCCCCACTTCACCCTTGCCGTTTTATTCGCCCTCTCTTTCTCAATCTCCTCTCTCTTTGGCTTGCCTTTTTGTTTACTTGTGTGTTGGATTTCTTGTCGCGATGGCGCAAGACAATACCAAATTGTGTGATTTTTCCAATACCAATAACAATGATTTCCTTAGTACTCCGATTGCTCCTCTTAATGATGTAGAGTCTTGTGAAATCAATGCTACTTTGCTGAATCTTGTTATGAAAGATCAATTCTCCGGCCTTGCTAGTGAAGATGCTGCTACCCATCTAAACAACTTTGTTGATTTGTGTGAGATGCAAAAGAAGAAAGATACGGATAATGATATTGTTAAATTGAAGTTATTTCCGTTTTCACTTAGAGATCATGCTAAAGTTTGGTTTTCGTCTTTGCCTTAGAATAGTATTGATTCATGGCATAAGTGCAAAGATGCTTTTATCTCTAAGTATATTCCTCCTGCTAAGATCATCTCGCTTAGGAACGATATTATGAATTTTAAACAACTTGATCATGAGCATGTTGCCCAATCTTGGGAAAGAATGAAATTGATGATTCACAATTGCCCTACTCATGGTTTGAATTTATGGATGATCATACAAAAAATTTATGCCGGATTGAATTTTGCTTCTAGAAATCTTTTAGATTCATCCGCGGGAGGCACGTTTATGGAAATCACCTTAGGAGAAGCTACTAAACTCCTTGATAACATCAGTCAAGTTAAGAAACTCAGAAAGATTGTTAGGATGAAGAAACTTGCAAAGAATAACAACAAGGTCTTTGTTTGCACAATGAAGAAGTTATCAGTCAACTATGGGATGGTACTAACTCTTTTACCTTGTTTTTACCCCTTGCGCCATCAGTCAACTATATGATGGTACTAACTCTTTTACCTTGTTTGCATATCTTTGTTTTCAGTACTTTTCAAAGCAGTTCACGATGATTACCTCTCAAACCACCTGCATGGTCAAGAGGCGAGGAAGGTATTCATTCAACACCCACGGTACAATATTGAAGTCTTGCTAAAGAGGACGAAGGTTGGGCGGGCAATTATCCATAGCCACTAGCCTAAAGTTGCAAGGACATTCAATATCACTGAAGGCTCGACATTTATCTTCCGCTTCTGCAGTTTCCAAGATGAGATTCATCTGTCTATTTACAGTGTATAGTGCTACTTACCAAAGGTTTTTGATGTTGCATGTGAAACTTGGTGCTATTGTGTAATGGCGGAACTGAGTGCCGAAGCTATCTAATGTAATTCGATTATGAAATCATGGTTGCTGTTATACGGATATGAAATTTCTGGTGTGTGTTTATAAGAAATATCAATTTGATTAGTACATGGATTATAAATAATAGGCTAATTACCCTACTTATTGGGGTTTTCTATTGCAGACGGTTACTGAGACAGCACCGTGGGTGATGAACTCAAACAACGCACACGGTTTCTAGAAAGTAGGCGTGTTTGATCAACTAACAATCACACACGGCTTCCTTCAAAGAACTGTTCGCGTTAGGCCACCTTGCACAAATGTTTCCACACAAAAAACTGTGTGTGATATACATACGAGCGGAAATGTTTTTCTGGGATTCACCGTGAGGGATGTACATACGAACGAAAAAACTTGGGTTTTGATGCCTCGCTCGATCACACACGAGCCAGCTTGTGTGCCAGGACAGCCTACCCCCGACGGTTTCTGGGTCGTGCGGGAAGGACCCCCCTATCGCCCACACTCACTTGGGGCGACGGTTCCAAATGTCGTCGCGGAAAGGGGTTAAAAACCGTTTGTATAGCACGTCGATGTACTAGTGCATAGTCATAATCAACACTAACTAATTGTTTTTAATACCTAGGTCCTACTCCTCTCTCCTAGGTAAAATACCATAAAACAGATAAACTGGTCCATCTCCATAATGGAGAATGGAGATACACCTATCTCCAACTTGTGGCTTGCACACATTCATGTTGTCCCCAATTAGTTGCGTGTGTGCATTCATTACTTCACTCCATTCTTTGATATTGAGCCTACCAATGTTTGAAGAAATCAAGTATGCAATGTGGTAAGCCTTCGAAGGACTTGGTCGTAAGCTAACCATATGCATATCGCCTTCGGTAAACAGATGTCAGGCAGAACCTCCTTCAGGAGCCTCTATTGAAAAACGTAATAGTAACATATATAGTTAGCAGTGTAGTTTACTTAAGAAGAATGTATGCAATGAAGTTACCATCATTAAAAAAATTATACTTCTGAATTTCAATATATGTACTATAGAAACTGAATTCAATCATTAATATTCATCACGGGTTGACTTTCGGTCTGTTGAGTCTTCCTTGAAAACTCTCATCTCATGTGGTGTATATGGTGGGCTCTCCCTCTCTGATATATTCGGCCGTCAGTGATGGTCACTCCTTCCTTCGTCCCCGAGTGCATTACACCAAAATGTCTAGCACACGGGACGAAGGAGAAGCGACCCCCATGACAACAGTCAGGATTCTTCCTCTCTAACATTTGCAACCGCCGGTGATGGTAGCTACGCCTGTCAATCCAAAGTGCATTACACTAAAATGTCTAGCGCCTTGGAATGAAGAAGAAGCTACCCACACAACAATAGTCGGGATTCTTCGTCCTCTCATATATGGTGGAGAATCTCCCTCACTGATTCCTCTCTGACATTTGCGACCGTCGGTGATGGTCATTCTTGTCTTCCTTCCCTTGCATTACCAAAAGGTCTATCACAAGAAAGAAGAGCAAGAACGACCCCCATGACAATAGTCGGCAATCTTCTTCTCTCATATATGGTGGACACTCCCTCATTGTTTTTTGACTGTCATATATGGAGGCCCAACAGACTTAAAGTCAACACAAAATGTCGTTTAATGCTCTTTTCGACCAATCCAACGCACTTGATACTTCCTATGTCGTAGCACAAGCCATGCCAAAATTCACGGAAAAATCCGGCATGACATTTTCTGAAAAGGACATATCGAGCGCCTGAAATTTGCCAGAATGGAAATTAATCAACACTCCGGTAAAACATAGGCCACTCGGAGGTGCTCCCTGCAAACACATGCCACTTGGGCAAGCACTAGTAGTACAGAACACTACATATCACATGTCTAAATCTCCATCATATTTGAAAGACCTACATTGAAAATTTTCTATTCCATGGAAATTGTCCCGGCTACTCATCTACTACTGTACTACATCTATCAAAACATCTACATCATCATCGACATAGGGATTTGGCCGGTCTCACCTCGAGGTCGGAGGGGGTCAGTGACGGGAACGACGACAGGGATTGATGTAGTGCTCCTTGATTTCCGCAAAAACAAGATATAAACAAAAACATTATTATCCTAATTTTAGGACTTAGTGAAACCCTATAAGCTGTCAGCTAATATTCAATGCCTTGATTTTTTTTACCTACTGTCTACTTCTTGAACCATAGAAATTTGTCATATAGCATACAAGGCGGATGGCAAAGAGCTTTGTCGTCAGCTAGCAGATGGCAAGATGTCCGGCTGAATAGGCTATGATAAAGGGCTCTTTGCCGTCAGCTAGCGGACGTCAAAGATGAAAAAAGCTTTGTTGTCAGTCCGCGGACGGCAAAGAGCTTAGACGACAGACGTGGTAGTTCAAGTCCGTTAAGTGGTTAACCGCATGCTTTGCCATTAGCCAGCGAACGGCAAAGATGCAAAGCCTTTGCCATCCGCTGCTGACCGCAAATCAGCCAAATAGGCTAGCCCCTAATTGCCAGGTTGCACAGGTAGCTACCACGTGGCAGCTTTGCCGTCTACTGGCGGACAGCAAAGCTCTTTGCCATCCACGAGCAGACGGCAAAGTGTCTATATAGCCCCTGTTTTTCTGTTTTTTCTTAAATTCATTCAATTTTGACAGAATTTTACACACACACACACACACACACACACACACACACATATATATATATATATATAAACATTTCAAAATAATTTCAACAATAAGTTTCGAACAAGAGATATATACAAGTTTCCAACATTTCCATATATACAATAAGTTTGCAACAAGAGATATCCAACAAGCTTCCACAAATAACAAGGAAGCACAAGCACAATTACAAGTTTCCATCAATGGTAGCTTCCTCATCTCAAGCAAATCTGCAAATTAGGAAAGTTGAAAGAAGAAGAAGAAGAAGAAGAAGAAGAAGAAGAAGAAGAAGAAGAAGAAGAAGAAGAAGAACCAACCTCTCCCAACAGTCCATATTATCCGCACACCATCTCGGGGGCACCTAAGTTAGACAAAGAGAAATTTCAGCACTACGCCTATGAATCAAATCAAGGAAACTGGTACAAGGCCTTAAGAATAGGTAATTACCATCATGTACTTCTCCTTACTCAGATACTTGAGGCGGCGCTTCTTCTTTTGCCTCCTGATGTTAGTTGAGGCGTAGTAGTCTCGGGCAGCCTGGACCCGAGCCTCGTGTCGTGTGTTCTGAAGTAGGCGCTTGCACTCCGCTTCGAGAACCATAGCCGCCTCCGCCTCATGTTTCTCAAGACACCTGTAGAAGGTCTGCAATCAAACAAGACAACATCGATCACTAGTACAATCACTAGGTACTGTTGATTTTTAATTCTGTAAAGGATAACTTACCAAAAACCATCGTCTCACAATGTCAGCCGCCGTCTCGCACACAACACCGTCGACCATCTCCCCCGGCGGGGCCGGGGCAGCCTGGTACAACTCCCAGGTGAGTGCTAGCTGTCAAATCTCACTCTCACCAGGCAACTTGACCCACCTCGGGAAGTGGTGCCGAACTAGAGTACCAAGGACCTGGTTGGGCCTGCGGACCTTATGTGCATGTACCCAACCCCTGTAGTATGACAAGGCCAACACATTAGATATTAATTTGAACAAACATGAAGGAAAAAGGTTAAAAAGAGTAAATTAATGGACTTACTTCTCCCTGTTAGGCTAAATCAACCACCTCTGGTCGCGGGTCACCGGCCTGGATTGTAGCTTAGTACTACCACGCTGGTAGAACCTCTAGCCCTCCTCAACCCGCTTGCTCTCGCTGTAGATATCCTCAAATAAGGTCTCTTCGAGATCATCATCATGGTTGCTAGTCTCCGGAGTCACATGGGACAAAGACTCTGGGACCCTAATCTCCTGGGAGGAAGACTGTGGGACCCGAGTCTCCTGGGAGGAAAACACTGGGACCCGAGGCTCAGCGACCAGAGCCTCGTCGACCCGTGGCTCGGCGACCAAAGGCTCGTTGCCCCAAGGCTCATGGACCAGAGTCCGACATGGGTCCAGGTCAGACGAGTCCACCTGAGACGGAGCACTCCAGTGGTCCGGAGACTCAGCGGGTGGTGACGGCGAGGAAGGTCTTCCTACCTCTACCAGCGCCCCGTCCACCTCTACCCCTCTTCTTCCCCCGACCTCTCCCGACCGAAGAAGAAGCGCCCGCCGAAGGTACTGGGGGGGGGTGTGCATGCTATCTACCAGCGCCCTCCGAAGGTTGTGGGGTGGAATAAAAGCACCCTCCCACGCGCTGAGGTAGGAGGATCAGAGCGCTCTCGACTCAATCCCACCATATGCCAACACCTGCAATGAGAAAGAGTAAACGAAATTAGTACAACATAAACATAATTAAAAAATTAGTGTGTATCATCATCATGAACATAATAAAAATTTCAGGGTGTCGTGTCGGGGGTCTAGGGTTCAGGGTGTCAGGGTGTCGTGTCGAGGGTCGATGGGTCGGGTTGTCATGGTCGAGGGTCGAGGGGTCGAGGTGTCGGGGTCAGGGGGTCGGGGTGTCGTGGTCGGGATGGCAAATCCTCGACCCCCTTGACCCTCGACACGACACCTCGACCCCTTGACCCTCGACCATGACACCCCGACCTTAGGTCATTTAACTAACCTAACACTAATCTAATATAATATAATCTAATCTAGTTAACTATATATCTAATATATCTATTATCTAAAACAGAAAGAAAAAACAGAACCCCTCCTCCTCTTCTTCTTCTTATTTTTCTTCTTCCTTCTTTTACTTTTTCCTCTTTTATTCTCATCTTCTCCTCTTTTTCTTCTACTTCTCCTCCTCCTCCTCCTCCTCCTCCTCCTTCTTCTTCTTCTCCTTCTTCTTCTTCTGCTTCTCCTCCTCCTCCTCCTTCTTCTTCTTATTCTTCTTCTTCTTCTTCTTCTTCTTCTCCTTCTTCTTCTTCTTCTGCTTCTCCTCCTCCTCCTCCTTTTCTTCTTCTTCT